>NC_134111.1:44882142-45182678 GCF_040939455.1 Microcebus murinus | reverse complement strand
ACCCTGATACTTTCATAATTCTAGTGAATTTTCAAACTGCTGATATTCAGTCGATTAAGTCACTTAAATTCCTTAATGCTGCAGAAAACATCTGAAAAACTGTGCTATTTGCACAAAGCTGTGCCATCGTGGCTTAGGTATTTATGTTATTCTGGCACAAGTTAGCAGATCTCAGAAAAAGTAATGCGATGAGAAGTTGCAAATTTGTATTGGAACTAAGAGGGATATCAAGGCTTCAAGCTATTGGTGTTGGTCATGGTAAGGGTACAACAAATAATTCCAATTTCAAATTACAGTCAAGTCTTGCTTTCAAAGCACCAAGGTGCATCCTATGTAAGGTTGGTATTTAATACACTGGCTATAATAATACTGTAATCTGTCTTCAAGAGAATAAGGAGCAGATACCATTTGAAAGAGAGACATTAAGGTTATATTTGGAGAAACAGACGGCATCGTGGCACCTTTTAAAAAGGCAGTCTCTTGTTGGCTTCTGAGGGTGTCAATTTTCCACCTACTAATTCGACGGTTTGTAACTGCAGCTAATGAGAGGTATCTAGTGACCTCTCTGTTTTCCACCTGCTACAAGGTGATGTCTTTGGAACTTGGGACAGGAGTTTGCTATTTTGATAGGCTATTCATAAATAGAAGAGTGATTGTGTTCCACATTGTTGTTTTAAAAGTTTCCTGAAATATTTCCTGGGTTATGCATGAGTCAAACCCACTTTGAAAGTGTCAGGTAGGAGTTTGCTGGTATAAATTTAGCATCACTTACGCAGGGCTAACTAACACTGAAGAAGCAATTAGTTGACAATTTCTTTTTCATTTGATTCTGTCCTGTCTGAGTCCAAATTTAATTCATAAATTTCAGATGAGGAGAGACAAATGAAGGAGGATCTAGTGAGTTCTACTAATTTAAGAAAAAGAAGTATCTTTCTAGTTGCAGCTTACATATAATTAGACAAGAATTGATGTCAGTTTTTCTAATATCACTTTACAAAACCACATATTAAAAGAGTCTGAATAGGCTTGATTATTTTATGTCATACTTCATTAACATCCTTTAGAATTTGTAGTGTTTCCTCTCTTTTTACTACCCATGACAGTTTTTCTAACATAGCAAGTGTTCAGTACATATTTGTTGAAAGAAAGAATTGATACTTACTAAATTTGTAATATCAAGACCAAAGGTTTGTAAACTTATACAACAATGTAAAAAATTTAAATAAAAGAACCAGTGATATATTAATTTATAGGAAATCAATTATAATAATGGCAACAAAATCAGAATTTTGCCAAGAATTTTTCTGTTAAGAGTATAAAAATTTAAAGAACATCATCACCTAACATAATCTCTTTGCTTTTTCATTAACACTGGTTAATTTGTAACCAGTGTTTCTGCAACTCATAGTTCTTTTTAGGGGCTCTGGGGTTGCTGGGTGGGTGAGTATTACTGGAGGCATATATAATTATGAAGATTTTATCACGCTAAGAAACATCAGTTTCACATTGTATATGTGGCCAATACATGGGGAAAAATATAGTTTTATCACAAAGGAAAAGACTGGCCTTCAAAAAGTAACTATATTATTCAACCTACCAAAAGATATGAGACAAATGGATTTTACCTATGTCTTAATAATTGATGATCAAGAGATGGGCAGAAAAACTTAACATAAATCTTTTTTATTGACTTCTTTCTCCCAAGGAAATCTAGAATGACAAAGGAGATGAAAGCTGCCCTAGCCACTTGACTTGCAAATCAATTTGGCCAGGATTATAACTGGAAATTAAGCCCCATTTAAAGGTATAGGTCTGGTACTAAAACAACAGGGACTGGAGCATGAAGCTTTGTAATTGACAGTGAATGACTAAAAAGCTGTGTGTCAAAATAGATGACAATTTGGTTAGAGGGCCAATACAACAGCTGCAAGACAGGTTATTGTGTCTTGGTATAAAGATCTTAAGTATCCCAACTGGCTGCATCTAGCTTGATCCCCATTTTTAAAAGCTCAGAATGACTGTAGCACTTTCCTGGCATGTGGGCCGTTTTTGTTGAATAGAAGGGCTATTAACTGGGGGAAAAAAGTCAAATGGAACACTATGCCCTCTCAGCTTTTCTGGGAAAGGAAGTAACAGTGAAATGATTTCATCATTAGTATTACTTGCAACTTTGATCTAATATTTTCAAACTATACCTTTACAGATTATTCTCTACTTTAGACAACATTTTTAGATCATAAAATGCAGTAAGATTATGGGGTGGGAAAAACTCAGTACTCATTACTGGCCATTGCCTAAAATCTGTTATTCTCTAGTGTGTGGTGTGCATGTAGTGTGTGTATGTGTGTGTTAGGTATATGGGAGTGTTTTGATAGGTAGCCTGTGTGGAAGATGTTTGTGGGAGATGTTTTGGGGTTAGTTAGGTATATGAAAATTTGGAATAGAAGCTGTCATTGTTGGAGGGTTAATTCTTCTTAGGAGGGCAGCGACTTCCTACCCAATTGGGCAGATAGGGAAAAAAGCTCTGTTTTTTAAAGCATTCCTTTGGAAACAAAGGTACAAAACAAAGACCCAGCCGAACATTAAAAAGTAGGCTTCAGACCTTCTTGTGAAAATAAAGCTGAACGAAAATTAAAATATCTGTCTTTTCAGAAACTGGACTGTCATTCTACCCTTCAGTTCTGCTCTAGCCAGAGTCAGCTCTTCCTCACTCTCCCACTCTCTATGTTCCAAGAATAACCTCAGAGAGCGTCACACATGGATCCTTCAAGAGCTTGACACGGCCCAGCAAATAAAGCACACATGATTCTTTCATGTGCTTGAATGAAGGAACAATAGCCTCTTGACATTTTCTCTTTGGGCCTCCGCTCTTTAGATTGTATTAGTAGGTGAAAAAAAATCGGAGATTAAGCACTAAAAACTGTAACTTTGCAGATAACACAGGATACACTGTTGAGATTTGAGCCAAACCCTCATCTGATCAACCCAAAGGACTAATCATTTGAAAGGAACATCCCTACCCTTATTACTGCTACCTACGGAGAGACAAACCCAAAGCTCTTTTAATGTTAATCTTAATAGTTATACATTTGGCCCAGTGGTGGGGTAGAGAAGAAGCAGGAACCAACTGCACAGTGAAAGAGCTGCCAAGTAAACACATTTTCCCCAAATCAAGCTTTAGTAGAAACTTTTCCATTGGAGGACTTTCCCTAGATCAAGCATTTTAAAGTTCAATTAAATAAAAGGATTTTTTTAAGGAATTGAGATCTACAGTATATTTTATATTCATAATTCTAAATATCCAAGTCTAAAAGACATAAAAAAATAAGTAGTGATGCAGTCACTGAATAGCAAGGCATGTCCACGTTTCAAATAGTTATAAAACACGTGAAATGATATAACAATAGAAGGCCAAAAAATGTGAAACAGAGTTAGCATAGTTATATTGCATTGGAAAGAAAAGGTAGAATACACTATTTAGTTACCTAAATTAATTTACAGGAAAATGGGATCCTAGAAGTCCTCCGACGAACCAAGTGCAGGTAATCTAAAGGTGGGGAGTGCATGTTTTATTTCTATCTGTTCCCTTTAATAAGAGAACATGAGGTAATTAGAAAGTATGCAATGCATTCTGGACTGTTCTGCTAGTTGTCCCAGGCAAGACAAATCAAAATGCTTCAGAAAAGTAAGGCCTAGTTGAGTATTTGGGTAGAGGCCCCCCCTTCAATCAGATAGTCACTAAGTGGAAATCTCATTATACACTTATTTTGCAGAGATGGGTTGATCACGCTGTAGAGAAAGCTGGTTGCTGAGGTGGTGTCTCTTCCGTGTTTCCTCAGCCTCCTCTGCGTTTATTGAGTTAGGTCCTCAGAGTGGTGAAGGAAAATAGGTCATTTTCCTTCATAAGTATCATTGGATGATTCCTCTATATTAGTTATATGAACCTTATAATAGTTAAAGATATTAAAAAAAATTTTTTTTTCATCTCAAAGAGTTCTCAGTCCCCACCCCACACGAGGTACCGTGAAGGGGCACTAAAGTGCATTTTGATGTAGGGGGTAGAGTTTAAAGGTGCTGCCCAAGCTAAGAACCAAGATGATGCTGTTTAAAAAGAAAGGCAATTCCTTCTACCTCCATCTCTGGAGTCAATGGAGGGAGGGAAGTGAACTAGACCCTCCCGGGAGGATTGTCCTAACTCTTAACTTTAGAGAAAACTGTGTAAGGACCTGCACATATAGACTCATTTATTTGTCCAAAATAGCAAAAAATAGGCCTATTTCACCCTTAAGAAAGTATTTGCAAATTTGATGAGTCATGATCACAAAAATGTGAATGGATTCCAGATGCAATCCATGTGGGCATGCTCTGTGGTACTAGCTATGCATCTTCAGTTTGAATGAACATGCTGCTGTTCATTTTCATCAAAACATGACTTCTAAACTACCATAAATAAAATACACATGGAACAATTAAATCTGTTTCTTACAGTAATTACTTTTACATTAAAAAGTCACCATCATCTTCAGATATATCGAAAATTAGGACTCTAAATCATATCATTTCCCAGTCTTAGTTAACAATCTTGCACAGGCCCGATAATCCAAAACTTGGAGCTCTGATCTACACAGCTTGGCAGGTTTCACACAGTTTGACAGGTAGGCAACTGTGAGATATGCATTTTAAAAATTTAGCATTTTCTATCAAAACAGTCTGAAATCTTTTAAAATCCCTATAGAGACTGTATTTGTGCAATGCCACAGTCATGTGGCTAGAAAGGAGAAAACAAAATACAGTCTGGAAGATTAACCACAGTCCAAGATTTCTTAGTCTTCAGTTTAAACAACGATGAGCCCAGGAAATCCAATTAAATACAGTGCCTTAAATAGGAGAAGAGTTGGTCCTAGAATAATTTAAGCGACTAAACAGGGACTGTCTCCACCACGGGTGATTTGATGCACTCTTCATGCAATCTGCTCTTTTCTGCAAGGCTCAAAGAATTTTCAGCAGGGTGCTCTGAAATGTGACTGTCACCATTCAATGTAGAGACAAACCCTTCCTGGGAGGGGCCTTTCAAGTATGAGTGAAATTCCACTTGAGGATGACTGGACCTGTGTTCAGGATATAAGCTATTGCAGGGCACACCGCTGTCGTTTTCAGAAGAGGAGCAGCAGACGATCACAGAGGGGTTGGCAGCCGGGTAGTGGGAGGCACCGTAGGCCTCTTCTGCTTGTCGGGCGTAGTCAACGAATTGCTCCGGCGTCATGGTGTAAGGCACCAGCGAGAGGGTACCGTTTTTGACAGTATCTCTTTCAGGATAGTTCTCAGAGATCTGGTTAGGAGTTCCTGGAATGTGGCTATCTATTTGGTAATACAGAGTTGAAGAGTTGGCATAAAAAGAAGCATTTTTTGCGTGGCTTTCGTGAACGGCGGTGCCATCAGAATAACAAAGGACCGAAGGAAGAGGGACAACTTCGGCATGGGTGCCCAAACCGTCCACGAAGCTGTCTCCTTTGTCATCATCCTCCTCCTCCTCCTCTTCTTCCTCTTCGTCCTCCTCCTCCTCCTCGTCTGACTCACTAGGCGCCAAGCTCTGTGTGCTAGAATCGGTGACTCCGCTGCAAAAGCTGCTCCCATCTTCCTCCTCTTCCTCCTCTTCTCCTTGGCAATCTAATTCCTCAGCAGACTGCAGGTGCAGCACCGCGGCCTGGGGTTCAGTTTCAATCTCAAAATTGTCTGCGATGGAATATTCTACGGAGTGGGCGACAGGGCCCATGGAACTACTGTGAGCACTTATCTCCCCGTGGCAGCCGTTCAGCGTGGGGATTTGCTGCTCTCGGTTTTTCTCCAGTTCAAGCTTCATTATTGTGTGTAAAAAGTGAGTCCGAACACGGATAGGATTAAATTCAATTCTACCTGCTGTGTTACTACATCCTTCTTTAGTGCAGCCACACGGGAAAGACATACGGTCCACCTTGGAAAGAAGAACGCAGATTAGCACCCTGGAACTATTATAAACCAAACAAAAATCCAGTACCTTTCAGTAACCCTTTGAATTAAGTAATCTACTAAATCCCACTTATGCCAGAGCAAATGACAGTCAAACTGCAAATACAAAGGAAAAGAGGAAGTTAAGGATTAAATATAAGAAGTAAGTAGTTTTTAAAACTATCTTCAAAATAAAAATGGGCTACTAGTACGAGTGTGTATTTTTAGCTCATTGACCCCCTCTACAGGAATTTTTTTTTTTTTACTTCTTTCTCCATTTACCCCTTTTCTCTTCTCCCCATCCCATTAATTTTGCTCCCATTTCTTCAGGGCTTCTATCCTTCCCCCAAGCTCCTTTTCCTTCTGCTGCATCCCAGCTCACATGCCCACTTTTAAACAAGCAAACTTACTATATTCCTTTCCCACATGTTATTTTTAATCTAACTTATATTACCCTCTTCATGTTAGCTATATCCTTTTCTCTTTGTTATAAAATGAACTTCCCTGCCCGAGGTGTCATTCTGGTGTCATTCCCTCCAGAATGACACCACTTAGTATCATGGATCCTCTTCACTTGTTAACCTTCTCCTTCTTCTGGGTCCTTGTTACATGGGTGCACTTGTGTGTACTGTTGTGATGGGTATGCACATGCACGAATGACTGGTGAACTCACATTTAGGTCCTAGCTCTTCCCCTTCTCTCCCCACTCCATGAGACACAAGCATCTCAAAGGAAGGGGATGTACTCTTCATCAATATCCCTAAACTATCTGAGTCACTGATACTTGGAGATAGAGTGATCAGGTTCAACAAATGTCGTTGGACTGACCTCTTCATTGGGGGGGGGGAGGTGGAGTTCTAAGCAATCCAAGGGTACTCATATTTGCCAACTGACTCAGACCTACAAATTAACCTGTATGCAGACCAGAGTACATACTACAGACAAAACTTGCTCTGCTTCTCACCTTATCAAACACAAGGAGTTTCCTATTCTACCGCAGAGAAGGTAGATTCAATGCAGTTATCCTGGTCCCAAGCAACAGTAGATTCAGAGATAGAAGAGGCAGCTGCTATTTTATTCATCAATCTCTTTTCTTTGAATCCATCTTATGTAACTGTTCAGCTGATAGGAACTGTCTTCTTTGGCCTGCCTAAGTGGCCCTCCTGATTGAAAAAGCCAAGTTTCTGCACAAAATAGTAACACCTAACTAAAGACAGAGCACCAATGATATCATGGATGGATGTGGACCAGAGAATTATCTGGTTACCAATCATCAGGGGTTGGGAAACTTTCTTTTTTTTTTTTTGCAAAGGGCAAGAGAGGAAATATTTGAGGCTTTGTGTGCCATACAGGCTCTGCAGCAACCAGAGTACTCACCTTTGCTATACGAGCACAAAAGCAGTCATAGACAGTATGTAAAGAAAAAAACATGGCTGTGATCCAATAAAACTTTATTCACAAAACCATGTGGCAGGTCAGATTTCGCCAACCCCTGACCTAGTCCAGCCTCGACATTTTAGAAATGAAGAAAGTGAGCCCAGAGAGTTTACCTGACTTGCCAATTTCACACAGTTGGAAAACAGCAAAGACAGGAGTATAACTTAGTTTTCTGAAGTCCCAGTCTAGTAACTCTTCCATAGTCCAATCACCTCCAATCAATTATCGTTTTCTACCCCCTGAATGGATCAGAAAGTACAAGCTCACATGTTAGGGACATCATGATCTCCCTGAATATTTGTAAATAGTCAAAATAAGCTGATTAATAAATGAATTCAAGACAAAATAATTTTAATTAACTCAGCTGTAGCTCGGGCTGCCTTTCATATTATATCTTATATGTAGAAGCGTTTTTGTGCATTCCCATGGATGTCCTTGAATTAGTATTTCTCTCTTCCTGAATTACACATCTTGCCTTGCCACAACGTTTTCTTTTATGTGTGGGAAGCTTCATTACAGGTAACAGGACTACTTTTTTAAGGGGTGGGGAATAATGCCTGTCTTTGGATGCTCTGAAATCCAAATCCTTACCTGGCACTTAATGCCTGCCAGGCTGCAGGTACACGTGTCTGGGTCACAAAACACTCGGCAGTCGCAGCCGCAGTCCTCTCGCGAGAGGCGGATGGCTCGCAGCTCGTGCTTTTCTTCCACATCAATCTTTTTCACCCCAGAGGCGCGCAGCAGGGCTCTTCGTTTTTTTGTTGGCAAGGGTTGTAGGAAGAAGTACTCGTCTACCTCTGTGTTGTCTAAATCAATGTCATCATCAGAAATATCATCCACTGTAAGAGTGCTGGCTTCCTCCGATTCCACTGTGCCATTCTTAGTCATCTACAAACACAAAGCAGCAAACAAGGGACTTAGCAGGGGCAGGGCGCAAAATCTCTACTTTCACACTTGGTGAGAATGAACTGTTATATGTCATCGTGTCGCCACAACCAATACGTGTGAGTTAGATCATTTTCCTTTTATCTTTCTCCGCAGGAGAAATCACAGAAAGGCAAACAAAAGACATCAAAAATGACAGGCTTTTAAACGTGGTAACAGACGCCTGTTAATTGGAACTCTTAACCTCCGAATGTTAGGAGCTACAGTTAGAGCTTTTAGCCACTGTCACGTCTAAAAGACCAAAGGTTACAGATGCCCATCAGTGAAAGCTATCTTTAGACTAAGTTCATAACGGGCAGCTCTGATGTGGGAATAAATGTGTCCTTGTTCAGAGGTGACAGCGGTTAGTGGAAGCCATCCCCACCTAACTCAGCAAACATGTTGTCCTTGAAATGACAATCCTGTCTTTGGGGCTCCAGGAAAACCATGCACCAGGAAATAAACTTGTGCTGCACTGTGCTGTTGGGATTATGAACACGATTATCCCACAGAACATTCCAAGAATGAGGTCTTGATATGAAGTAATCAGTCAGGTCAGCATGCTCTCTAAGACAAGGAGCAAGAGCAGGGCCAGCGAGCTCTCAGCAACCCACAACTGAAACAATAAACTTGGCCCTCAAAGGAGTTCACGACAACCTTTGCCCAAAGCGATACCCTCTGCATAATAGCTCACATAGACAACCATGTCGCACATAGGCCTGACTATTCTGCTTCTACTTATATTTCCTTTCTAAATTAATCACATCCATCAGTAGGCCCTGAATCAGTATTTCGTTTCTTCCCATTAAAGCACCACATGTTATGTTTCCTTTGTACAAAAAGCATTTTAGATAAAGAAGTTTTCTCTGATCATGAGCAAGAAATCTATTCTGAGAGGCAGCAGAGGAATAAATGCAGAAACTCTATGAGAAAAAATCAGGGAGGTTCTAAATGTGGAAGCTATTTTAATTCTTTAATTTTTAAACTTATTACCTCCTAACTTTAATTAATTGTAATTATTACTATGCTTGGTGATCTTAACTTTTTATCCATTACACAGTTAAAATACTCTGATGACATCCAACATCATTGTTTCATCTTCATAGGAAAAAGTCCAACATTTAGATAAGCACATGTAATCCTGGAAAAAACTCAAATTTATTATTACTCTCAAAAAACTCTCAAATTATTAAAGAACAAATAGAAGATTGGACTTTACCCTCAAGCAGACAACTTTCATAGAGGAAACAACATAGTAACAAGTGTATATTATATTACAAAGGGTCCCTGAAATGCAGTTTTTTAAAAACAACTTAATTGCATTTTGGAATATTTTAGAGCTTAAACCTGTGATTTTACAAAGATGGACATTCCCCTTTATTGGGTTTTGTTTCTTGGTGCGATCTGGAATTAATGTCATTTTTTGGCATTTCTTTGTATATTTATTGGTTAAACTATGATGTCTACTACTAGGATATTACTTTTGCTGTAGTCATCATTTTTCTTAATTCTTATTTAGTAACAAGTTGCATATTTCTATCTGCAAAGATCTGATTTTTTAAGGAATTCAAGTGTACAATTGCCTAATGTATACTTAATCCTCTGTGGTAGGTAAAGCAACATTAACAACTAGGAAGTGTTCACTCTCCTTTCTTGTCACTCTGTGGCATTTAGATTTGTTTTCATCAATTCTTGGCTTGCCTATGTGAACCTCAGCTGTCTTTGGACTCCACGGCACATGATGTACACTCAGAACTTGGTTAGTATGATTCACTTTAATACTTCCTACTTAGTATCTATGTTCTATAATATTTATGCTTCATTATGCAATTGGTAACATCACAAAAACAACAAAATCTCAATTTTGAATCAAAAGGGCTATTTTTTTTAAAAAAAATGATGGTTGATATCAGACAATACATGAAATCTAAAAGTCAACATGAAGTAAATAAGATTTTAGCAAACATTTAAAAACACATCAAAATTTTTAGGGCAAGATGAACAATCAATTGGCACCTAAGAATTAAAAAACAAACTGTATCTCAAATAAATTACAGATTTAGTTTACTCCAAATATAAGTGCCCTTAGAAATAAAAGCTGCATCTTTTACTCTCTTATGCTAAAATTATAATAAATGATTTTATTTTAGAATAAAAATTCAACTAAGAATCTAAAAGTTTTTTCACAAAGAACTACATTCTGTTTCACTCTTGCTCAAGAACTTATTTGGGTTCTAAGGTTCTAATCTCGATTTTCAAAATCTCATATTAGCAATGAAATGATTTGGTAAAGTTTTCTCTTTACTTGTCCAATATCATCTCTATTGTTTCTAATGAAGACTGGGATTATTCTACTTCAGTCTGGTTAATTGGCAAATCTTCCCTCATCACATTTCTGGTGTGCTGTGTAGCCTTTGAGACAAACCTATTCTTTGCCATCTTCTTGGAAGTCCTTTTTCAGTCTTGGTCTCTAGTCTATGTCCATTTGCTTCTTTAAAACCCAGGCTAAAAGTACTGAGCTTAAATGCTCTTTAGAATAAGAGTACTACCATGATTCCCTGCAAATAAGACCTACTCATAAAATAAGCCCTAGTAGGCTTTCTAAGCATTTGCACAATATAAGCCCTACCCCGAAAATAAGACCTAGTGATGGGCGTGGCTACACAGCGAATTTGCACAACCCATGCATTTCGTCACAGAGCGGTAAAGAAGATGAGCAGCCCTTCTCATCTGTCTCATGAGAGCTTGGGACCAATGATTCTAAAGGAAATAGAGGCATAAGAAAATCAGGATGGAATTCGGGGTTTGGAGAGTTATGATGATGTTCTAGAAGAAGACGACTTAATTATATTTGAATAAATGTAGATTGTTGTACCGTGCTTCAAAAAAATAACACATCCCCTGAAAACAAGCTCTAAGGAATCTTCTTGAGGAAAAATAAATAAAAGACCCTGCCTTATTTTCGGGGAAACATGGTACATAGATTATTCCCAAATATCTTTTCCCATCTTAGAACAATAGGAGAAAAAGTCAATGAGCGCCCTGTTTTTTTCCAACTCATATCATTATGTTCTTAAGATCTAGTGCAAAGAAATCCAGGCAGCCTGCCAGGAATGTCTCCTCTGCTCTTGCTGACTCCATCTACCCCTGACCCATCTTCATTCACAAGAATATTTATTTTGTCCATTTTTTTCTCCTCTTGAAATGAGTGGTACCTTTAAATGCCTTTTTCCTATCTCAAAATAGTATCGTTGAATTTTCAGACTGTAGATCACCAAATGCAGCCTTCTTATTTTATGCCTTAATGAGGCTGGAGTTAATTGTGACCTCTCCAAGACATACCTGTAGAACCAAATCCCTTGACTGATATTTCCATATGCTTTTCCCGGTATCTCACAGACAGATGACAAGTTTTCCATAGTACTCAATACAACGCTGGGACTCTAACACGGAATTGAACCAGGATATTTTAAAAGATATTACATTTATAAAACAACATACATAGTAGCCAGCACTTTCAAATGCAGGCTCTCTTTTGAGGTAGACACTTTCAATCTAGGACTTGGTCCACTTCTCATGTAGTATTCTTTCTCCCAAAATAATGTTGCCTCCCTGAGAGCTCAGAGAAAGTTTGCAAAATATGTGGTTTAAGAAGACTACCAAATAATCCTGGCCCTCAAAATTCCTTTTGTTTCTGTGTATGTTTGTGTGGGAAAGAAAGAGAAATTGAAAGTGGGAGTTAAAGAGAGGTGTTAGAAATAGATTATGACCTGATAATAATATTAATAACAGTTTTTGAATCTGTGTACCAGGTACTGTTCTAAGCACTTTACCTGCATTAGCTCATTTACCGACACAAAATTCCCATGAGATAGATACCATCATTGTATCCATTTAACTGACGAGACAATCCAATGCTTGAGCCATGCTTGCAAGACCAGTTTGGAGTAAAAATTTTTACAAGTAATGATAGAAAAATTGTATGGAAGGGAAAAAAAAAAAAGGATCGGGCTACAGCTGCACTCTAAGAGCTGATCTCAGTGCTATGGTGCAGGAAAGGAAATAGCAGTCCTGATACAGCATAGTAAGTGCAACAAAATATATGGGTGAGTTATAGAAGTGGCGGGGAGGAAGAGAGGGTAGACAGATAAAAAGGAAGGCTGGGTACAAAGACACAAAGCAGATTTATTTACTTCCCAATCTAATTCCGTAGTCCCTTTCAAAAAGAAAAACTTTCAAAACAGAAATGGGAGGACAGACATGTAGGAAGGATTTAAACAAAAAAGGAGGTGGGAGACAGTGAAAGAGGACTCAGCTGTTTTCTGTAAGAATACCCAAATACAGATCATTTATACTGGAGAGCAACGAAAAGCTCGAAGTTATGGTTGCTCAGTCTAACACCTGTGAAGAGTTATGGGGAAAGGAATTAGAAGATGATCAAAATGGGGACAAATTGTTAAAAAAAAAAAAAAAAAAGCTAATTCTGGATAACAATATTTTTTTTTTTTTTTTTTGAGACAGAGTCTCACTTTGTTGCCCAGGCTAGAGTGAGTGCCGTGGCGTCAGCCTAGCTCACAGCAACCTCAAACTCCTGGGCTCAAGCAATCCTTCTGCCTCAGCCTCCCAAGTAGCTGGGTCTACAGGCATGCGCCACCATGCCCGGCTAATTTTTTATATATATATTAGTTGGCCAATTAATTTCTTTCTATTTATAGTAGAGACGGGGTCTCGCTCTTGCTCAGGCTGGTTTCGAACTCCTGACCTCGAGCAATCCGCCCGCCTCGGCCTCCCAGAGAGCTAGGATTACAGGCGTGAGCCACCGCGCCCGGCTGGATAACAATATTTTTGAAAGAATTGTTTAAACAGTGTCAGTACCTGTGAAAAAGAAGAGCAGTTATTATTAGACTATTACCTGGGTTTATGAGAGAAAAAGTGTGCATTTTTCAAATAATGCTCTGTTAAGAGCCTCAACATTTAAAAGATAAAAGTGGGAATGCGTTGCACAGAGTTCTACCTCCTGAGTCTCCTGCCCTGGTCCCCAATCCCAGGCTCTCTGGACCATAGTTGGAAAACCAGTGCGCCAGTCCTGAGAATTTCTCATTCTTAGGCTCTAACTAAATTTCTTATGTTCTTCACATGGAAAAATTAAATGTTATTTGATTTATAAGCATATGGTTGGATACATCGATTTTTAATTAATTGGTTGATAAAAATGTTTCTAAGACCAGTGATGCTCAGCCTTGTTTGTACCACCAGTGAGGCCAGGAACGAGGTACGTGGTATCTCTACACCCATGAGTAGCACTGGCCCACCCAGGCAGTGGTTCTCAATGGAGGTCATGGTGGGATAATGCAAGGAAACTTCCCCCTTTCCTCCAGAGGATCACTACTCTGAGACCATATCCTAAACTTGGCCCCTGTCTTGTTAAATATAATTTTAAATCCATAACTTGAATGAGGACTCAACAGGTAAGCTTATCACACCTGCAGGTGACAAGATCAAGCTTATTAAAATTAAATAAAACAAAATTGTATTGATCACTATCTATGGGCCACGTCCAGCACTAAAAGGAGTTTTTGCAGAGATGTTTCAAAATTTTATTTATATCATAATGCAGACTTGGCTCAAAATACCTGAGTCTTGTTTGTTTGCTGCTTTTGTTTGCTTGGTTTGGGGCTTGTTTTATTTCTTGTTTGTTTGTTTTTCTACTTGCTACCAACTTAAGATGAACAAACACATTGATCGCAGCTCAAAAAACCACTCCAACCTTAGTGCAAACCCATGGAACGAGCATCCACAACTTGGGAGAGGATAGTGTAACACTTCATAGATCCCATCTGGAGTACCATGTCCAAATCAAGTGCCATATTATGAGGTGGACATAATTAGCACTAGTTCTAGAGGAGAGAAACCAAGGAGTACCAACAGAGTACCTAAAAACCAACAGAGTACCTAAAGAAACCAACAGAGTACCTAAAAACCAAGCCCCAGGAAGATTAGTGGAAAAAACCAGCAATGTTTAATCCCATAGAACAGAAACACATAGAACCTATAAGCTATCTTCAAATATTTGCATGTCTATCATCACTGTTTTCCAACCCCGAGAATGTGGAAAATAGGAAAGATTTATTCTGTGTGCCTAGGGGGCAGAATTGGGGTCAAAAGGTATGATCAGATGGCAGCAGGTAGGCTCAGAGTAATGAAGAGCTTTCTAACAACTAAAGCTGCATAAATAGAATGAGCTACTTCAAAAAAGCAGTGTGCTCTGAGTCACCAGAGATGTGCCATAAGAGGTTGGAAAGTATAGGATATGTATTTAATAAAAGAAATTCCTGGTTTTGCAGTATGAGTTGGGCAGATGACCTAGTCTCTAAGGTCTATGGAAAACTAAAGGAAAACATTCATATCATTTTGATATCCAGTCAAATCTTATAGTATAGTTCTTTAGCCCATTAACTGAAAATTGCAGGTAGCAAACTGGAGCCAATTTAATAATGCCCTTGCAAAACCAAGAATGTTCAGTTATTTTGTTAGTCTGTAAGTATTTCAACAACCTGAAATCACAATCAGTCTTTGGCATACATGTCCCCACAAAAATCACCAGAGATGATAATGTCAACATGTAAGACACATATAATTTTCTTAAATTCCTTTATCTTCCCTTTCAGTTTAGAGCAACCTTGTCTCTTTCAGTAGCAGCTAATTAGCCAGATGAATCCAGCAGCACACTGGTAAATATTCAACAACTGGCACTCTTAAAAAAAAATTCTAATTTGTTATGTTTGTCAAGCCCCATGGTTTAAACACTCCCCTCATAGCTGATTTCAAGCTACCATTGGGAAGAGATGTACATAATTCACTTTCGTGAGCAACTTTAACGAGCTGGCTCCAGCCCACCACTGCATGTACCCCACATTTTAATCAGGAGAATCAGTGCAATAGAATTCCTTGAATCAGTAGATCAATGGTTGTTGCACAGAAAATAAAGATTTGATTAATATAATTAGTTGTTCCATTTAAACTAAAATACCAGAAATATTTTGAAAGAACATACTCTTAAATGAAATGTAATACATTTGCCCAGGGCTGCAGCCCACCGTTTTGGTCTCTATCATTTTGCTTGGGTGTATTTACTCGTACAGTACTTGTCAAAATAAGCTGTGCAGATGACAGGGCAGGTATTTTGCACATCAAAGTTCTCCATTGGATGTTGAAGTGGGCCTCCATTTAGGGATGTGTTCTAGAAGCTGTGACACTAAGTATACTCTGGAGTAATCTTTACAGTCTAACACAGAGATTCTGTCGGGATAAGTGGAGTTCAGAAATACCATGACAGCAGGCTGTAACACATCTAATAAAGAACTATAGTATGGGAGAATAGTTAAAAACATATCCCAAAATGCTGATGATTGACATAGTTCCGCCATATCTCACAAACCCCTAATCCTTTGTATCTCCCAGAGCACTTAAGACCTTTATCTAGAGAATTAATCATGAGACTTTTGAAGGGATACAAAAAGCAGGGCTGGAGGTGAAGTGGAGAATTATAATATCGCACAGATAGGTCGCTAAATGGATAAAGCACCATCATAAATCAGGTTTGGGATGAAGAAATTTTCCATAGAGATTTTAAAAAGGTTAATCATTAAAGGAAGTGTTACCATCTGGCAAGTCTTTTCCCCCCCCAATGAAGAAAGAAGAACAAACAACCAAGCATTACTAAAGGAACATTATGACTGAGAAATTGAGAAAAGTGTATAATTCTGGAAAGCTATTGGAGATGGTAACATGTGCGGAGATAAACCCTTGGTCTCAGAAAGGAGAAGAACAACTTGGGTTGAGCAAGCCAAAGCTGTGAAATCTAAATTAAATTTCCTAGAACAAGGTAGTAGAATCCAGTATGATAGAACCCAGATGCAATTGGAGTGCCAAGGCTCTTTTAAAACATACAAATTGCTGCCTAATGCATTTTATAGATACATGTGAAATGGGAATAAAGGCTAATGTAATTGTTCAACAATGTGGTGCAGATGATGAAATCTAAGCACTTAATTTGGAAAAGAGTATAGTATTAAGATGACTGCATTGATTACTGTGAAGAGTATGACATGTTTGAATGGGCTTGACTGAGAAAAATAACTGTGCTCTGTAATTTAGAACTCTAAAGCTAGTTATTTCTTCTAGGAACATGCATTTTATTTAATCAGCTTTCTCTATTAGTTGTTTATAGACAATGTTTGAAATAACACCACCACCACCAACAAAAACACACCACATTTCAACCTCCCAAATAGAATTGGATTTGTTCTACAAATGTAATAGTATATATTATTTCTCAATATGGCTAATTCAAAAGATGAATTGTGCCGGGCATGGCGGTTCACGCCTGTAATCCTAGCACTCTGGGAGGCCAAGGCGAGCGGATTGTTTGAGGTCAGGAGTTCGAAACCAGCCTGAGCAAGAGCGAGACCCCGTCTCTACTAAAAATGGAAAGAAATTAATTGGCCAACTAAAAATATATATACAAAAAATTAGCCAGGCATGGTGGCGTATGCCTGTAGTCCCTACTCAGGAGGCTGAGGCAGTAGGATCACTTGAGCCCAGGAGATTGAGGTTTCTGTGAGCGAGGCTGATGCCACGGCACTCACTCTAGCCAGGGCAAAAGTGAGACTCTGTCTCAAAATAAATAAATAAACAAATAAAAAAGGTTTATATACAAAAGATGAAAGACAAATTACTAAATTAGGGACAATTTTATAATAAAAACCTAAATTTCTATTTCTTATTTTGTTTTCAAAATATTATAAGGCAAGATCTAGCAGCATATATGTATGTATTTCTTTACTCATATTTCCCTCCTAAAGCCCCACTGGGAGAGGTGCCATTGGTTCTCTGTTTGGAATTCAGCAGAAACACTCCAGAAACTCACAGAGGCACTATGGAAACAGAAACTTCTCCTTACTGTTCTGGGACTGCTGGTTGTCAAATAAGTAGAAGGAAAGCTATCCAGTTCCAAGTTCAATGAGTTTTCCCGGTCTCCATGATGAGGGCTTTGGAAGATGTCTTGTCAGATGCTGTCTCCTCTCACTCCTTCCTCAATAGGCAGTTTACTCTCACTCAGAGGACCCGCTCAGGCAAAAATCACATTAAAGCTTATCTTTAATAATCCTTGCTCTCTTCTTTGGACCATTCTTCTGTCCCAGGGACCCTTCTGCCACCCCAGTCAAAATAATGGAATCAACTTAGCCACATTTACAAAGACTCCTTGGCTTAAGATGATTTGACTTGATTTTTATTTTATTTTATGATGGTGCAAAAGCAACATACACTCAGCAAAAACAATGGTTTGAATTTTGATCTTTTCTTGGGCTAGCAATGCAAGCAGAGGCACAGCTCTGTCAGACACAATCGATTGTGAGGGTAAACAATCAATACTCTATAGCAAACTGTGTTGCCAGATGATTTTTGCCCCACTGTAAGACAATAAAAGTGTTCTGAGCACATTTGAGGTACTAGGTTAAGCTATGATGTTTGGTAAATTAGGTGTATTAAATGCATTTTTGAATTAGGATATTTTCAATTTATGATGGATTTATTGGAATGGAACCTCATCATTAGTCAAGGAGCGTCTGTATTTTGTTACTTAGCACAGAGATATTTATATTTCAAAATAAATGTCATATTAAAAGCATAATTTCAAGTATCAGAGTGAAATTTTTGGTTGGCTAAATCTTAGACAAGTATAGCCAATGATATTTTAAAAATCATAAAAGTTAATATTTTAGAGGAATTACAATTGAAATATGTAAGATTTTCTGCATTAGTTCCCCCTCAGATTGTTTTAGAGAACCAGTCCACATTGCTGTAATCTTTTAACTTCATGTGACATATGTTTCGTAACACTTAAGTACAATGAAGTGAAGATCAGGTCACCTAGAATCCCATTATTTCCCAATATCATTCAGCTTGGTATTCATTTGAAGGTGGCAATGATAACCTAATGCTTTTTGTTTACATCTTCACCAAGGGGAGAACTGCATGCTTTCACTTATTAATAACAAATCAAGACATGATATCTGCTCAGATGATAGCCTCTCCAGCACCCAACATTAAACATAATTTAAAAAATAAATCAATAATACAATGTTCTTTCTGCTCCTACTTTTCTTGTTTAGCTTGTTTAAAAAATGTGGAAGTAGCTGGGTATAGATTATAATGTTAATATATGGTACATAAGGAAAGGTTGCTGTAAGTTTGTGGCTTCCTCTAACATTCATCACATGCACAATATGTCTCAAAGTTCACCACCATAAATCTTTTGGTTCTCAGATAGTATTACAGTCTCCCAGCTGTTAAAAATCATTACATATAGTACCAGACCTCAGAAAAGGATGACTCCCTGCAGGTACAAAGATTGTCTTTCTCAATACCTATAGGGGATAATCAATTAATTTAAGAATTAGAAGTAACAAGATGATACCATCAGTTTTCTACTTGAGTAAGCTAGTTATTTAACATCTTTGTGCTTCTTTTTTCTCAGTTGTAAACATGTTCTAATAATTTACCCATCCCACTGGGTCTTTGTGACGATTAAATTAAATAATGTTTATAAAATGCCTGGCAAATAAAAGTCACGTAATGATTGGCAGCCATTACTATTGTTCTATCAATATTTGAATTTGGAGAATGATTTCACTCCTTGGGTACACACCGAGTAGTGTTGGTTTAAAGTGGGTTACAAAGGCAGAGGGTGGATTTCAGAAACAAATCTGAGAATTCTTGCTAAATTAAGCTGCATGGAAAGCAATCATGAAAAACAACAACAGTGGATTTGCTACTGAAAAAACTTTCAATGAAACCTGGGACTTTCAATGAAACCTGCCAAAAATACTGCTAAAGGAAATATGAGACATGCTCTAGGCTAGGTTATGTCTAGCTTAATTTAACTGACTGCCTTGTCATACAGTTGGGAACAAGAAACATACATAAATTACAAAATACATAAAATAAGGTGTTTTGAAATACACATCACACCTCTGCTCACTGACTTTAAAACTGCAAACTGAAGGTTAAAGTAACACAGACATGCTTGTGGCTCTTCAAGTAGTTAATGAATGACCCTTATGTTAAGTACCCTAGACTACCTAAGAAAGATTTTTCTTTATCATTAGATTATGATGGGAAAATATTTCCTATGTATTGATAGGATAACAGACCAAATAAAATATAAAGAGTGTCTCTAGTCTAAGAAAGACATTCTATGTTGTATTTCTTTTTTTTGAGACAGAGTCTCACTTTGTTGTCTGGGCTAGAGTGAGTGCCGTGGCGTCAGCCTAGCTCACAGCAACCTCAAACTCCTGGCTCAAGCAATCCTTCTGCCTCAGCCTCCCAAGTAGCTGGGACTACAGGCATGTGCCACCACGCCTGGATAATGTTTTCTATATATATTAGTTGGTCAATTAATTTCTTTCTATTTATAGTAGAGACAGGGTCTCGCTCTTGTTTAGGCTGGTTTCGAACTCCTGACCTCAAGCAATCCCCTCGCCTTGGCCTCCCAGAGTGCTAGGATTACAGGCATGAGCCACTGCCCCTGGCCTCTGTGTTGCATTTCCTTCCACTTAATCTCTAAAGTGGGATAACAAAAGGTTTCTCCACCTGGATACGTTCCTGACATCTCTCAATAACTCAAGAGCCCCTCAAACTCTGTATGTCCAAAAATGATCTCATTATCCACACCTACCCCCAACCTGCTCCTCTTCCTGTGTTCCTTGTTATATCCTTGTCATAGCAAACAGTACTATCACCTGCAACTCATTCAGTTTTGCAAGCTGGAAACTTAGGTGTCATTCCTGACAATCCCCATTTCTTCCTCCCAAATCCATTCCATCATCAAGCACTGTGGATTTTACTTCCTAAATTTCTCCTTCTCTCCATCTCTTTTTATCTCCCCAGCCATCTGTCTAATCTAACCTGTTACCACCTCTCTTCTGGACTATTGTCACAGCCTCCTAACAAGCCTCCCTCCATACGTCCCCTCCCCTGCCAACGCAGCCTACACTACCCACAAAGTATCCTCACGCCATTGCATGATCTGGATCAGATTTTCCTGCTTCTCCAACTCTGAGCTTAAAATGCTTGATGACTTCTGATGGTTTAGGATGAAGAGAAAAAAACACCTTAACATGGTGTACCGTGCCCTACCCCTGCCTCCTGCATGTTAATTTACTCTTCTTGCCTCTGTCACAGTCACACAAACCTCTGTGCTCCCTCCTGGCACAAGGCAGCTCCAGCTTTTCCTGATGCCAGAAACACTCTTGCCAGTCCTCTTTGCCTAACGACCTCTGCAGATTTTCCTTTCACTCCCATGAGGAAGCTTTCCTTGACCCCCTGGACCACATCAGGTCCCTGCTACCCACTTTCATAACACCTTGCAACACTCCTTCGTAACACTTAACAAAGTTGTGACTTTAATTTTTTGACACCCTAATTAACATATGCTTTTCCTTCCTATTAATCTATTAAGTCCTATAGACAGGGGACCACATCTATTTTTGGTCACCCATGAGCCCCAGCCCATGCACAAGGTATATGATCTAGCAATACTCAATAGTAAATATTTGTGGAATGAATGAATAAGTAATGTCAGGTGAGTCTCATGTTGTTTTCAGTGAAGAGACTCTACTGCTTTGCTTTTTAAAAAAAGCCTCAGCAGGCAGTCCGCTATGTAAAATGCCCGGTTTGGTGTGTGAATATAAACATGAAAATGGTTAATGCAATCAAATTGTGGTAAGGATATGGGGTTTTGCCAAAGTGAGTTTTTACAGTTTTTACCTTTAGTTTTAAGGAGTTCAGTTTTTCCTCCCTGAGGTGTTCTCTCAGCATCTCCCGGTGCAGCCTCTCCTGCTCCCTGGCGAACTCGCCCAGGGTGTACTGGCGCACGCTGTTATGGCGGCTGGACATGCCCAGGGTGCTGCCCCCTTGGCTGGGCACGCTCGTGAAGCCTTGCCTCCTGGTGAAGTAGTACACGGTGACACAGCTAAAATGCACATTCTTTGTCCTCAGCCGCTTCTCCCTCTTGAGAATGGAGGAAGCTGAAAGAGAAGGAAACAATTCTGTGAACGCCTAGGGCAGCAGTGTTGAGATGAGACCAAGAAAATGCCACGTGATGATCTTAAATCTAAGTCAACCCTTTTTGGCCAGGGACTCTAAAAATGTTATAGTCCACAGTTGGCACAAAGTTCTTTTTATTTTATTTCTTAAATTTTCTTCTAGCTGTGGCAGAGCACAATTTTAAGTATTTCTATAAAGGTAATCTTAGCAAACTTTAAGGGAAGTGGGCAATAGTCTAGGAATCAGTGGCAGAATTTACAATAGCGCCCCCCATTATTTTGGGGGGATACATTCCAAGGTCCCCAGGAAATGCCTGAAACCATAGAATTACCAGACTCTATATACACTATGTTTTTACCTCCACATGCATTCTCATGATAAAGTAATTTATAAATTAGGCACAGTACGAGAGTAACAACAATAATTAATAATAAAGTAGAATAATTTCAATAATATGCTAACATCACTACTTTTGTTCTTTGGGGCCATTATTAAGTAAAATAAGGATTCCTTGAGCACAAGCACTGTGATACCGCAACAATGGATCTGATACCCAAGACAGCTACTAAGTCGCTCTTGGGTAGGTAGCATAGACAGCACTGACATGCTGGAAAAAGGATGATTCAAGTCCCAAAGGGGATAAAGTAGGACAGCACCAGATTTCACCATGCTACTCAGAACGGTGCACGATTTAAATCTTATGCATTGTTTATTTCTAGAATTCTCCATTTAATAATTTCAGATTGTGGCTGACCACAGGTAACTGAAACTGCAGGAATCAAAACCGCAGATATGGGGGAACCACTGTCATTCTTCATTTCTCCCAATCCTTTGACTTTTGGTTTTATTATTTTCACACGAGATGTATTATACTATAATCAGAAAAGACACATAACACAAACCCTCATATCTTGGATCTAATTTCTATATGAAGGGTGTTTGGCATAAAAAGAATGCCTATTTGTATATTTTAGAAAAGTCCAAAAAGCAATAAAAATACACACACAAAAAGCTTCCTGGCATTACTTAGATATTTTAACAATCTAAACCTAACCAAGTTTTCACTTGAAAAAAAACACCAGTTTCCGCATTAAATAGCATTACAGACAGTGAGATTTTAATCTAAGTATACAATGAGATGAGCGAAAATGCCATGAGATATATCAGAACTTTTTATTATTATTATTATTATTTTTAAATGACAAATGCAAATTGTATAAATTTATAGTATATAACATGATGCTTTGATATATGTATATATTGTGAAATTGCTAAATCAGGCTAATTAACGTTGCTATTACCTCACATACCTATTTTTTTGTGTGTGTGATGATCAGAACCTTTATTATTAGTTACAGGGACATCAAGATGGACAGAACATCAAAGATAGTTGAAGTAGACACTGTCATTGAGAAAAAGAAGGGCAACTGCACATTATAAACATGACATTTTGGAGGTGGAAGACATGGTAGAATCATCTTGCCTAGTAGCCCTTTTACTTTATAGTGAAGTAACTGAGGCTTAGAGAATTTGAGTGACCTCTTTTGATGTAGATAGTGGCACAGTTAAATTTGAACCTAAAAGCTCCCAATCTGGTGCCATATTATATGATACTTCCCCTTTGAGGAAGGAAACACACATAGTTGAGGAGAAAGAAATAGAATTATGCTATTATGGGTTGAATTGTATCTCTTCCCCCCAAAATATGTTAAAGTCCTAACCCTCAGTACCTCAGAATGTAATCTCATTAGGAAACAGGATCTTTACCTAGGTAAACAAGCTAAATAGAGGTGGTTAGGGTGGGCCTAATCCAAGATGACTGAATTAAAGGTATATAAAAGGGTTAAATTTGAACACAGATATGCATAGAGGGAATGCGTGAAGAGACACAAGGAGAACACTGTGTGAAGACAGACACAGAGATAGAGATTATGGTGCCACAAGCCAAGGGACATCTAGGGCTAACACAAGCTGGAACATCCAGGAAAAAACCCTTTCCTAGATGTTTCAAAGGGAGCATGGCCCTGCTAATGCTGGGATTTTGTCTTCGGACCTCCAGAAATGTGAGAAGAGAAATTTCTGCTGTTCTAAACCACCCATTTTTAATTTATTTTTTTATGGCAGCCCTAAGAAACGCATACACATGCTCAAGTAGAAAAAGAAAAAATACAATGAACTGAGAAAGTTAACATTTACGGAGTGCTTTCCATGTGCTATACTATGCAAAGAACTTAACATGAATCATCTCACTTTATCATTAGAACTCCTTGAGTTGATATAACCCATGTCCTCATTTTTACGAAACCAAATAACAAAACACTAAATAACATGGCCAGGGTCATAGAGCTGGAGGCGAAACTGGGATTCGTTATTCAGAGCCCTAGCTTCTTAACACCATGTCACAGCAGAAAGCTGAAGCTACACCAGGGGAGGTGAACAAGGCTGAGAAGTGCTACCTACTACCTCTGGTAGATATCAACTGGCTTCAAAGACGATTTTGATTTGGAAGGCTGTATGAGCAATGAAAGAAAAACAACTACAATATCAACCTGGATTTATGTAAGAATCTTTTCCCAAGGAGGTTCAAGTTCCTTTGTCTCCTTTTTTTCCTCCATAAAACATTCAAGCCAAATATAGAGAGACTGCTATGATGAATATCGTTTCATGGATTTATTTAGTCAATAAATATTAATTGAGAGCCTGTTATGTACCAGGCACTTTCTAGGCACTTGGGATATATCACTTTAAAAAATAGATAGTGATCCCTGCCCATGTGGAGTTTCCATCCCAGTTATAAGAAACTCAGAATTAAGACACTCAGAAGATTAGAAAATAAGAGAATTATGACATTAGAGAAAAAATTCAGCTTTCCCAACTTTCCCTCTTCTCTACTGTTTTACTTCTTCAGAAGAGACTGCCAGAAAGCAAATGCTTTCAAAGTGTACATAAGTTCTCCATTTATTTATGTATACATTTGCTGCAACCCACTGGTACTCCTGGCAGTAAAGACAATTTTCAACTTTGATTTAAAAGTTTTGATCTGCTTCATAACTGTGTGTTTAAATCATCTCAAAACAGAGAAGGACTTGTCAAAATGTAAAAGATCACCATAGAAAGCAAAATTCAACAATCTGCCCAGTAATCTGCTACCAAATCTGACAACCTCATCCATCACCAGTTTACCGCAGGCCAGAACCTCTGGTTTTGAGGTGATAACCTTCAATCTTTTTCACACTTAATAGTATAAGAATGATGCCCTTAAGACATTGTCTTTCAAGGCCATAAATTTGCCAATAAGGAAAAAGGTTTTAATGTACAATGTGTTCATTTGAAATAATTATGATAAACACTTCTGATAGTTTTATTACTTGTTTTTAGACAATTTGTGGCACTCTAGACAAGAAAAAAGGTTTTAATGTATTCATTTAAAACAATTATTATAAATACCTCTAGTAACTTTATTACTTATGTTTTAGACAATTTGTGGCCCTCTAGATGAATTTTTCACCCTTATGGATGAATCTATTGCACAACCCTTTCCCTAAAAGCCACATTACCTTTTCTTTAAATGCCAGAGTTCAGAGATGATTTGCTACGGCTTTGGAGAATGACAATGGTGGCAAAAAGCAGGAGCCCTTTGGCAGGACTCTTGGGAGCTCTAACATTGTCAACAGGTGTTAGGAACAGTGTTCCTCCTACCAATTAGGTTTCATGATTGAAATATGTGCTTATGCTTATTTTGCAAATTATAAGTAGCATTGGAAGAAAAATGATTCAAAAGCCTATGGAAAATATTTAAAGGGAAGGTTTTGGAATACTGTAAGATCAGCCTCATGGGGGATATTTTACGTGTGCCTGTCCTGAACTTAGGAGCCATCCAAGCCTCTCTTCTGATGATTGAATCATGGAACTAGAAGGGGACTTTATGTGCTATCTCCTGCCTCCAGCCCCAAATTTGACTAACATCACAAAATGAAGTTATAAAAAAAGAGTCTGTGTTCTTTGAACCTGGAAAAAGCAGACTAAATTCACTCAGCACATCTGCCTTAGGGAATCTGAAACCTTCTTGATATGCCTAACTAGTAATTTGTGGCCTTTGCAATAGGATTGAACTACACACTTTGTGTCTCTCCAGAGTTCAGTGTTGGCTTTACTATTGCAAGGTCAAGAGCAAGAAAAAAGGGGAGGAGAATGTGGCTTTCATGACTGTTTTGAAAAATAATTAGTCTGTTTTCATACTTGATAGCAATTTTTTGTGACTTTCAGATCCTTTCTTTCATCTCAACCACAGTATCACTCTGAAGCAAAAGTGTCTAAATGCAGTAGTACTACAAGATACTCCCCCCAAAACAGCTCTCAGGAACAGCATTACGGCCAGCACATCTGGCCACCCTGGGATTACTGTAAAATGATCACATATTATAGAGATACTATTGATCTTTGTAAATTAAACGAATAAACAACGCAGAGTGACTGACATTTGCTATCTGCAGAAGTTTCCACCCTAAAAAATCCTTTAAAAATGGATGGAGAAGAGAACTGGAAAATTGACCAATTCATAATGCCACAGTAAGAACATAGGTAAATAAAATAATCTGTACTGTAAACTATTTAAAGAAAGAGCACGTGAACAGAGTGGATTAAAAATAGAAACCAAAAATTAAAAATTGCACAGTATGCTTCCAGTAGTATCTTTAAGGAAGGAATAAGTGCTTTGATGAGATAAATATTCTGTTCCCACACAGAGGAGGTTTCCAAGTTGAATAACGCTAAGTTCTAGGAAAATTCAACTGACTTTGCTCCATTTCCTCACTCATAAACCAACCTGTCTATATAAATTGGAATATATCTTCAAGTCTAAAAGATTATCTGTCTGACTTGTCAATTTTATTTCTTATTGAAAATAATCGATTTTGCTTTCTGATTTATGCTTCAGCCATTTGTGAATGCTATTAATGTGTGTCATTCCACCTGAGCTTGGCTACCTCTGCATGCACAGAGACAATCACATATCTGGGCCTGTAAAATTGAAAGCCAGGTTCTGGACCACCAAGTCTACTGTAGGGCAGACACTCTGGGGCAGTGAGCTGGTTATCCTCTTCAGGTACACTTGTCCTTTTCTGTGTCAACAAGTATTGTTGTTGACAGCAACAACAATATCAGCAAAGCCCCGCTATAGATGGAAAGTCAGAAAGCAGTAGACAGAGTCATGTATTTTGGCACTGAATTTGGCACATGGTCCATTTTCATG
Organism: Microcebus murinus; assembly: GCF_040939455.1. NCBI lineage: Eukaryota > Metazoa > Chordata > Mammalia > Primates > Cheirogaleidae > Microcebus > Microcebus murinus. The sequence goes on along the minus strand of NC_134111.1, from coordinate 45,155,971 downwards.
TTAAATAAAAGGAGAATTATGGAAAATATTAATTCTACCATTTTGGTCTAAAGTCAATAATACACTTCTCTCTTCTATACGCTATGCTCAAAAGAAAAAATGCCAGATGATTTGTAGGTCTATATGTTGAATGTATTATTTTTTAATTTATTTTGAAGAAATCTGGTGAGAAACAAAGTGAGATTGCCAAAATTAACTTATTTTTCTTGGTAAACCCTTGGCAGTAAAAATTTGTCTTAAAATCATACAGACCAAACTAATCACAGGTTCTGAAAGTATGCATGCTGTTACCTTTTGAAGCACAAGTCAAGATAAATTAGTTATCAAGCTAGAAGCCTTAGTTTACAAACAGAAGATCCATTTTCATCAGAAACTCTTTTATGTAGAAATTAGCATAACAGATTGAATAGTAAATCAATTTCCAATGGTTAAAGTTATTAAGATTAACTTAACCTTTACAAATGACTTCTACAAATTTTCTGTGATAATATGCTTTAATCTTCTCCATCTTGACAAGATTGTTAAGGTTGGCCTGTCTTGATCCAAGTGTGATGTACACAATCTCGAGTCTTAAACAAAAGGAATGAAAATGGGTCTAGAAATACAGGAGTAATTCTTTCAGAAGTAAAGTCTAGTTTGGTATCAAAAGCAATCTTTCCTTGTTTTAATTGTCCCCTTTTATTCCTCTGAGTCGCATACCACATTTCCTGAATATACCTGCCCTAGTCATGTCTTTCAATGTATTTTACTCAAGTCAGGTATGTAAAACAGTAGTACATTATTTAAATGGAAGAAAAGACTGATAGTAAGGTAGTATCTTGGGACATGCATAAATGAGAGACAAAATGAAAATAAAGACTAATTGGGAATATTTCCTTTCCCACCATAAACAAAATCCAAATTACATTTATAAGGTAAATTGATTTATGCTAATGTTACTTTATATTCAGTTATGAAGAGTATATACTGTACTGTGTATAAAACACACAGTAACAATCACAAACAAAAAAAGAGACCTCCCCAAATATCGGGCATGAAAGAGGCAAGTGTTTATTACCTATTCAATGTTTGGGAATTAATTGAATTGCTTTTCCTTTCCAAAAAAATAATCGGAACTGGGACAGAGGCAGTAAATGTAAAAAAGTGCAGAGTCTACCAAATAGACAGCAAGTCAGGCACGCTTTCTTTCTTTCTTTTCCTTCCTTCCTTCCTTCCTTCCTTCCTTCCTTCCTTCCTTCCTTCCTTCCTTCCTTCCTTCCTTCCTTCCTTCCTTCCTTCCTTCCTTCCTTCCACTATTACCCTTATTACTAGGAAAGTAGCATTCAAAAATAAAAATCAAGGAAAAGTAACAGCTACTTAAGTGATGCTGGTAGTTTTAAGTCCAAGTCTATTTCTTACAGATATATTTGGCTCCCTATATTATGAAGCATAGCTTGAAATGTCTTTAAAATTATAGCATATCTCTCTCTTGAGCCCCTAATTGCCATTTTCTCCTGTTCCAAACCAACCAAGCTTCGAACTTATGTATTAAAGCAGTAAGTAACCTAGACCAGCTACAACAAATATGATAAACACACAGAAGGGCCTAATTTCAGTCCTTTGGTAGGGGACGACTAGGTTTATAATCCATAGATAGAATTAGGTAGTGAACCACTTAGCCATAAATATTTTCTATTTTAACATTAAGTTGAAAATAGTCACAATAGATTACACTCAAAACTAATAGTCTTTTGCACATTGCAGCTCCTGAGCAAGATGATTCAAAGGTGAGACTCTTTTGTTTAAATTGCTGATTTTTACAAAGGAAAAAGAAATTCCTCTCATACGAGACTGTGAAATACTAAGTATTCTATCAAGATATGTACAAATACTGCATGCGCACTTAAACAACAATAACAAAATAGCAAGAACAGAAATAACATAAAAAGATGACCCTTGAGGCTGGATGAGCTTTGTTTTGGATCATGAACATGCATGTCACGTTGTCATCCATTCGGTCTGTCGGCTGTATCCACACAGGCCAGGGAGAGATCTGCGTGGAGGAAACCAGCTCCCTTCCAGGTCTCTCCTGACAGGCACAGCCCAGGCTATTTGACACTCTGCAAGCTGAATTTGACTTTATTAGGAGTGGCTCAATAGACTAATCATTTATTTGAAATTCTCAGCTTGGAAAAAATAGAGGGTTTATTGCCCAAGATTTTGATGAAAATCCAGAAAGTTGCATATAAAAATTAAATGTAAACTCTGACCTTGCAGCCTTGATGCATAAATAATTAAAATGGTTAACTCACAAAAGGTGATCACTTTGTCACACTAGCTATTTTTCATCCACACATTTCTATTTTAAAAAGATGCCATCTCTGCTTTCTCCCTAATTCTTCAGTAATCTACAAAAAATAAAAATAAAAGAGAGAGAGAGAGAGAGAGAGAGAGAGGAAGTCATTTTGTTTTTATGCTTGTTAGGAAAAAAGCCATAAATACTATGTTTTAGCCAGGTGCAGTGGCATGCACCTGTAGTCCCAGCTACTTAGGAAGCTGCAGTGGGAAAAGCGCTTGAACCCAGAAGTTCAAAGCTGCAGTGAGATTTGATCACGCCTGTGAATAGCCGCTGCACTCCAGCCTGTGTAACATAGAGAGACTTTATCTCACACACACACACACACACACACACACACACACACACACACACAAAATACATTTTAAAGTTATAAACTTTCAAGTAAGAGAGTAAAATTTTTTTTAAAAAAATTATGTTTTCTTTTGTATCTAATCTTTATATGTAATCAACTTAGCAATGACCTCCCCCTTATGTAGAATTAATATCCTAGTAAAAATGTCACATAACTGCAGAATGTCCTGCCCTTCAACATTAAATGCAATTAATATTGAGGATGGTGAATTGCTAAACTAAAAGACATATAGGTTAAACTGTAGATTAAAATTGTACCACTAACCGAGTGATGTATTGGTTTTCATCTAATTTAGATATATGATTTTCCTTTCACATCAATTTATCCATGAAATTTAAAGTACTAGGCACCATGAATTTTGGCATTCTAATTCTATGTTTGACAGATCTTCCTTCTGGTTTTGTCTTCCTTCTGGTTTTGTCCTTATATGATGTATCATTTAAATAAAGTTTATACATTAAAATCCTCAAGAAGAATTTGAAGCACAATGTAATATTAAAGTGTTTTTGCTAAATCTGCATTGAATTCTGTTCTGCAATGCAGAAGGCACTGCATTCTGCTCAGCTCTGCCCAAAGCACACCAAAAAGTGGAATTTTTCCCCCTGTTCCATATACAGATTGGGTTATGTTCTAATAAACCCATCATAAGTTGAAAATATTGTACACTGAAAATACATTTAATATACCTAAGCCTACAGAACATCGTAGTTAAGCTTAGCCTATCTTAAACATACTCAAAACATTTACATTAGCCTACAATGTGCAAAATCATCTAACATAATTCCTAGTGTTGAATATCTTATGTAACTTATTAAATTCTATACTGAAAGTGAAAAACAGAATGGTTACATGAGTACTCAAAATACGATTTCTACTGAAATGCAGCCTATTGCTTTCGCACCATCGTAAGGTCAAAAAATAGTAAGTCGAACCATTGTAAATCCAGAACGTTTGACTCAGCCACCTGATACTGTTACCGTTGAGAACCATTTTACAGAATTTTGATCAAAGTTACCAGCTCTTTTGTCCTTCTACACTATCTATATTTTTTAGATACATTAAAAATTTCCAGAGAATCTTAAGAATTTCACAAAGCCTGTTGACATATGTAACTTATGTTATTGAGGTATTTATTTTTCCATTTTTAAAAGGTCCTCTTTTATGGTATGCATGTCATATTGCTAATGAATTAGAGAAAATATTTTACTGTCCTGATGTCTGGAAAATAGTAAATAGTCAAATGATGCAATCAACTAAAAATCTGAATTCTAATGCTTGCTAAAATCCATTATACAAATTGTATTAACGAGCATCTGTATTTCTCAGTTTCTTCATTAATATTTTCAGAATTATGTTGATCTACCTCACAGGAATATTATAAGAAATAATTACCTTTGTAAAAAACCTATGCATCCCTGACGGAAGGCATTATGTATGCAGAATACTATCTTGGTGATGTGTTGAACCAAATAAAAAGCATGTTCCTTTATTATCAGTGAGAAAATAAGTACCACCACTTCCCAGCTTGTTTCCTTAATCTCTCATATGTGCAATTAAACACTAAAACTTCACGCTTAAGAAACAAATTTCACTCCCACTAAAAGTAACAGTTATTTTTTAAATATATAAACCCATACTCTAGTTTTCTTAAAACCTCAACATGAATAACATCTTAAGACCACATCGTTTCTTATTGGGAAAAAAGGTAGTTGTTACTAAACATAAATAATCGCTGTTCTGGCTGCAGTCCAAGGTGTAAGCACTTTCCTCTGCTGTCTCAGCGATTCTCCTGATGTCGAAGACACATTAAAATAAATGGGAACCATATGGCTCCTCAGCAGAATACCCGTGCTCTTACAACCAAGAGGGCAATGCAATTCATTACCACCACCGGAGAAATATTTTGAGGACGTGGACTATCTCAATGCAAAATAAAGCCGCATAAGGCACAATGACAGAAGGAGACATTTGCTATTGTTCAGCTCTACTAACCTGTTTTGCTGCTTTTTACATTTTCTCAATACCTCCATGGGCCTCTCCTGTTAGAAGGATTAAACAGCATTTTCCACCTGCTCAATGACTTCCCAAGCAGTATTTCATCTGGTCCAACAATACAGCCCTGTCAAGCCTAATATATCATGATAATCCAGGTCAGAACATCACTTAAAAACAACAACAAAAAACCAAAACAAAGCCTCCACAGCAACAAGAGCAACAAAATTCTTCTAAGATCTCTTGGAAGTTACTCTGGAGAGCAAAACTGGGCCAAGGACCATGCACTTGAACTTTGATCTTTGCCAGGAAGAATCAAAACATGCTTTTTAAAAAAATATATCATTAAACTTAAAAACATCTTTACTATATTTATCCCAAATAACAACCTAAATAATTTTAAAACATAAAAGAAGAAAATAATTAATCAATGCTGTTTCACTGGTCCCATATGTCAGAAATCTTAAATTAAAAAAAAAAGATCCAGGGCTGCAAAACTGAGATTAAAGCAGAGGGGCAGCTGGGAGAGGGACAGTTGGGATTATTAGAGTACCTTTTGTTTCCTGGCTGTGAGTGATTGATTTTGGAGAGTTTCAAACATTAAAAAAAAAAAAAAAAAGAAAGAAAGAAAACCTTTTGACTACGATTTTTATATAAAATATCATATTTTTGATTGAGCGTATGCTTCAAGTTTTCATAATCCCCTCAATATCTGTTCTGGTCTGAATGTTTGTGTTCTTCCAAAATTCATATGTTGAAATACTAACCTCCAAGGTGATAGTATTAAGAGGGAGATTATTTGGGAGATTATTAGGTTATGGGGGTGGTTCTTCATAAATGAGATTAGTGCACTTATAAAAGACACCCCAGAGAGACCATCACACTTCCAGCCACGTGAGGACACAGGGAGAAGATGCCAACTATGAGGTGGACCCTCACGAGACACTGAATCTACCAGAGCCTTGATCTTGGACTTCCCAGCCTCAAGAACTGTAAGAAATAAATTTCTGTTGTTTATAAGCCACTCAGTTTATGGTATTTTGTTATAGCAGCCTCAATGCAGTAAGTCAGTTTCTACAAATTTTTAAAACTGTGAATAAAGGGCCAGGTGCCGTGGCTCAGGCTTGTAATCCTAGCACTCTGGAAGGCCGAGGCGGGTAGATTGCTCAAGGTCAGGAGCGCGAAACCAGCCTGAGCAAGCGTAAGACCCCCGTCTCTACTATAAATAGAAAGAAATTAATTGGCCAACTAATATATATATATATATAGAAAAAATTAGCTGGGCATGGTGGCTCATGCCTGTAGTCCCAGCCACTTGGGAGGCTGAGGCAGGAGGATTGCTTGAGTCCAGAAGTCTGAGGTTGCTGTGAGCTAGGTTGACGCCACGGCACTCACTCTAGCCTGGGCAACAAAGTGTGACTCTGTCTCAAAACAAAACAAAACAAAACAAAACAACAAAACTGTGAATAAAGGAATTGCTTGAGCACAATGTCTAGCATAGAATAATCACTGCAGAAAAATAAAATTGAGACTCAGCTCACATGTCACCTCCAGGAAGACATCCACAGAACCCCTCGGATGAGATACATGCTCTTCCTATATATTTCTAAAGCATCCCTGCCTTGGTTCTGACAATAAAAATACAAATACAAGTGTGTGTGTGTCTCTCTCTTCCACTACTCAATCAGGACTTAGGGTGCAAGGACTACATCTTACTACTGTGGATACAGCACACATAAAACTAGGACTCACTTGATAAGTGCTTATTTAACTAAACTAAATGAATAAATAATTGAACAATGGGCTAGATAAGTAAACATTACCTCTCCTAAATATATTTTTCTTAATTTTAAATGATAATATAACATTCCAGAGTTTTCCCATGAAGTCTCATGGTCAATATGTCCTTCCTTACGAATTTTTAGTCACTTTACCTATTCTCCTGGTATGCTTTTCAAAGACAAAAATTACATATTGAAGAAAGGACACATCACTCTCGTGGCTTGAGGGCACACATAACTTTTGCATTAGAAGCCATTTGAAATATGCAATATTTTACATATCAGAAGATCTAACATAACAAGCCAACCCTGGCACCATAATAAACCTCTAAACAATCCATCAATAATGAGCTTGCAAACGCATCTCTAAAAAAGCAAGTAGCTGGTAGGGAGAAGAGTTACCTGAATATTATAAATGATTTTGAAAGAGAAATCCTGCTGATAATGTATCACTAATTGGTATTGACCTCTAGCAAAAACATGACTGAAGTTCCTGCCGTTAGCAGTCCATTAGCGAAGGATTTACAAAACGATTTTGCCTCTTAGTACTTAAATTGTTATCTGTGTCTCAGAACAGTGACTGTCCTATAAAAAAAAAATCATATTGCTTAAGATTTATTAATTTCCTATGAAATTTTGTAGTATACAAGCATGTTCTAAGATAATTTTTCTTTCTTTAGTGGTAATGGCGATGTGATATAAATAAAAGGACTAATTGATGAAATTCAGAGAAAAAGAACAGAAATAAGCAAGGAGGATTTCCAATTTTCATTGAAATATGCAAGCATGATAGAACTGAAACAACACAGTCTGGAATATAAGTTGGACAGGGATACAGCATGTCTGGGACTGATTTTACCCTAAAATGAAAAAGTTATCCTGTTGTTTCACAGATGGTGACAAACAACATGAGACTCTTGGGTCAAAAACAAAGTACCTTATTACTGAGAGCACAGGAAGCAGCATGAACATCATGTGTTTGTTGGTACTCCCTGCCCCCTAAATCCTTCAGGGGCAATGTGGAGGGGCCAAATAGCTGCTGCACACATCGTAGGTTTGCAGTGCACCAAAAGCATAATGAGCTTGGTAACCTACTGGTTTATAGCAAGCACTAAGCAAGCCTATTCTTTGATCCAGGGGAAGATATTATCTCATCCCCAAGGTTGCTTGCTACACTTCACAACACTGAGAAGTGGCCCAAGTTAAGAAAGATCAGAGCAGTCTTGGTATCCTCCTAAAGAAATCCATGGAGGAGTGTCTCCCAACAGGATTTTTATTTACTTTGTTGATTCATAGATTCTAAGCACCTAGAATAGAATGTGGCATACAGTAGATATTCGGTACACATTTGTTGAATGAATGAATGGGGATTATAGGTTAAAATTTTGTAATTGACTTCATACTGCATCATCTAAAAGTTTACATTATTAAAGAATATTCTAAAAATACCTATGGAAGCACAGAATCACTCTCTATAATCCTTTCTCTTTCTCTCTCTCTTTTTTCCACATGTAACTGCAACCAACAATGTTTATCAGGGTTTCTACATGGTAGAATAGAGCACAGAGCAAATTTCAAGAATAAGGTCTCTTAAAACATTATTCATATTATAAAGAAAAAATATAATCATTTTTAGATTTCCCAGAAAACTCAGAAATAAAACTTTTCCTGAAGTGTATTTTTCTTTCTAAATCCAATTAATGATATTTGTTTAAATTTTCAAAGCTAGTATCTCTTTTAAATATATATGACTCCAATATAAATTTAGGTTGTAATTTTTATGAATGCCACTTCTCTTATTAATCACTATATTTCTTGAAAATGATCATTTCACAACTACATATATTTTAACTATCACATTGTGTGCGAAAGCAATATTTTGAACACCTAAAGAAACAATCTTTCCCTGCAAAGAGTCTACAAATTTAAGGATTTCCTAAAGAATCCCTAATGAAGTGTTTTTATTCTTGTGAAGTATAGTATTTTTCTTCTAGATCTCCTCATAGCTCAGAAATATTTGCAAAAGGAGAGAAGCAGTCCAAAATTTTTGGAATGATATTGGCAGATCCAACCAGTGGTATTAGCTACAGCTGCTAACATATCTTTGAGACATATCTGTATATATAGATATATGATCTCTCTCTTTTACCCTATATAACTGTATATTCTCAGATACTACAAGATGCATAGAAACAATCTCAAAGGATCTATGATTGCCTTTTATCTATGCTACTCTCATGACATATGGGCTATTTGTTACAAGAAATACTTTTCCCAAAGCCAAATGTAACCTCAGGCCTGGACTGTAAAAAGGAGATGGAAAGGTATAAAGAAATCTGTTTCTCTTGTACATTTTAGGAATTTATGTTCCTTTGCAGAGAAGAGAGGGAAAAAATGGGCAGCATAATGACTGTACTATATTTTATAAAAAGGAGATTCAACCTTTTCTATCTTTAAAGAGCATTACTTCTCAAAAAATTTCATGTTTCCTATATCATGTGGAGCAAACTAAAATTTCAAAGCTTAGTTCTTACTATTCTCTATTAACCAGTTTCTCTGACCTCCCTCTCATAATACAGTCTTAAAGGACTCTAAATTCAATGTTTAAGTGATTTACACGAGCAAAATTTTCATCTCTGACCCCTGAGACCAATTCACTCACCAAAGAGTCTCTTGAAGTTTAGAATTGGGGGGAAAAAAAGTGAGAAGCAGAATTAATTTAAGGCAGACCTTGCCCTGGTTTCCAGATTCCTGGCCTTTGATTAAGGATTCGGTAAGGATAACACAAGAAATGTTTTGAGTATATGAATAATCTTAGGAGAGTTAAGGAACTATTGTTATTCCCAGATGACAATGAATTTAATTACTTTCCTTCCACGGAAGTTACCCCTTTGTGTTTAGTAAGTCTTCAGAATTGAGAAAGATTGGAAGAGGTGATAGGTGATAGGTAACTTTGAGTAAAGAACTCTTCAGGGAGGGGAGGTGTGACTATTGACAATCCAAGACTGTTCCAGGACAGCTCAGGAGTATTGGGGAAGGTAAACTAGGACATGGTGAGCCACTATTATTGTCTAGTTTAAAACTGCATGCATCTATTAATACAGCAATACATTTCCATTATTTATACATAAAATAAAGATATTGGTATACATGCTTAAAAATTTTAATGATACAAGTGAGTGACCACACAAATTTGGAAATCTACTAGTACACAAGAGATGAAACTGTATAAAAGCCAAATTTGGATAATTTAAAAAAGTTGCTTCTATGGGTAATGTTTTATTTGTATGCTCACTGTAAGGTTTTTCGGCGGCATCGAAAAGACAGACAGAGAGAAAGAGTGGGGGCCAAACCACGTGGCTTTATTATACACTCGTGGACGAGGTTCTGGGGCCCCAAAGAGAGGGGCCCCAGAAGTCGCTGCTGTTTGAAGGGGTTGAGGCCTTTTATACACTTTGGGCCTGGCTAGGGACTTTTGGGGAGAAGAGCTGGGGATTTTAGGAGGGGCTGGAGGTATTTGTGGAATCCAAGAGCCCAAATGTCCTTATCCAGGTGGACATCTGGGTGTGGTTCCTCTCAGCGGGACCTGGCAGTTTTGTCCTTGGCGGGTCTGGTCTCATGAGCCTTTTCTTTTTTGATCTAAGGAAGGAAGGGGGCCCACCACCAGCCTTACACACACCATATGCCAAGGACCATTCTAAGTACTTTACAGGCATTAATTCATTGACTCTTCAAACCTACAAGGTCATGATTTAAATAGGTAGAACCAGACCACTTTTATAAATAAAACTGAGGTCCAGAGAAGTGAAGTGATTTACCCAAACCTCACATCTGGTAGGAGAGCAGCCTGATTCAAATACAGACAGTGGTAGTCCATAGCTCAAGCTGTTAATCTATACTTACTGCCTCCCTTTCTTAGTTCTGGAATGGTCAAATACTCTTTTTTCTTCTTTGTTCCATCTCATGAACACCTGCTCCCAGGACCCAATCTCTAGAGTTAGGCAATGATAATCTTTATTAGGAAAATAGAGAAAGCAAGTTGCCTACATTGTAGAAGCAGTTAGAAGCAGCACCAGACTGCTAGTGACCTGGAGCTATCCATCCTAATGACACAGGCTTTGGAGTCAGACACACCAGTAGGTTCACTGCTACTGTAGGTCAGCCACTTAACCCATTCCTTATCTGGAATCTGCTAGGGTCCTTGTGAATTAGGGGTTATAAACATGAACTCTGGAGCTGAAGCACTTAGTTCATATCCTGGGTCTGTCATGTACTTACTGTGTGACCTTGGACAAATTAATATTTCTATGCTTCAGTTGCCTCATATATAAAATGGTTTTAATAATAATACTGCATATTGCTACTCTGAGGATTAAATAAATTAATATTTGTAAAACATTAAAAAATGCTTGGCACGTGGTAATTACTATGTGTTAAATAAAAATAAAGAAATCAACAAATCATTCATATAATTTGAATTCACATAGATCATTTATATAAAGCAGGAGAGTGCCTGACATAGAGCAATCAATGCGTGTTAACTATTTATTGGTAGTGACTAGCCCCATATGATAAGGGTTTACAATTAAAATGCTTTATTCTGCAAATGCATAGGATTCTGGAGTTTAAATACTTTTATATTTTTGGTTCTCACATTCATTTTTGGTACATAAAAGTAATGGACATTGAGTATCTGACTTACACAACTAATAGGTAATTGGCATACGTATCAGGAATTATGCTACGTCCTAGGGTTATAATTGCAAATAGGAGACAAAATGTACCTGTACGAGACAGTTAATCTAAGAAGGATATTTTTTTTTTTTTTTTGAGACAGAGTCTCGCTTTGTTGTCTAGGCTAGAGTGAGTGCCGTGGTGTCAGCCTAGCTCACAGCAACCTCAAACTCCTGGGCTCAAGCGATCCTGCTGCCTCAGGCTCCCGAGTAGCTGGGACTACAGGCATGCGCCACCATGCCCGGCTAATTTTTTATATATATATCAGTTGGTCAATTAATTTCTTTCTATTTATAGTAGAGACGGTGTCTCGCTCTTGCTCAGGCTGGTTTCGAACTCCTGACCTTGAGCAATCCGCCCGCCTCGGCCTCCCAGAGAGTTAGGATTACAGGCGTGAGCCACGGCGCCCGGCCTAAGAAGGATATTTTAATCTTGATTTTGTGGAGGAGGAAATGAGGCTCAGAGTGCTTCTCTTGCCAGGGCACAAACCTGGCAAACGAGACTCACATCGCACTCTGCCCGGCTTCACAGCGATGCCCTTTCCATTGCCTTGTCTGTTTCTCCTCGGCTGTCAGAATATTGACTTTGTCACTCTCAGTTTTGTTCTTTCCTTGCTGTTGGGTATGGCAACTCCTGCCTACATTTCCAAATTATAGGATTTAAAGGACACTTTTGATGTGTTCTCTTTCAATTAAACAGATTTATATTTGTCCACCCATTCATTCTTTTCTTTTACTTGCCCGGATATATCACCATTCACCTTGTGGTCAGATCACCAAGCTATGAAGACATAATCAATATTCATTATTCATAGACTTTAAATTCATTTGTAAGCCCAAATCAATACTCATTCATAGGCGTTGCAGACCAGTAAAAAAAAAAAATTGACTTGCCGCGTGTGCTTGTTCTCAGCTGAGGCTAAACAAGGTGACTTTGCCTTCTTGTTTTAGATAAACAAGTGCCCTTTATGTGTATGTGTAGTGCCACGTTATTTGTATCTTTTGTGCCTTTTGTTGGTGATTTCACTGTTTACAAAGGCCCCCAAGTACAGTGCTGACATGCTATCTAGTCTTCCTAAGGACAAGAAGGCTGTAATGTGTCTTACAGAGAAAATATGTGATAAGATATGCTTTGCTCAGGCATAAGTTACAAAGCTGGTGGTCACAGTTTAATGTTAATCAATCAATAGTATATGTTAGATAAGGTGTCTTTATACAGAGACAAACAAGATTATGTATTGATTGGAGGATGAAAATGTTGTGAATGGAGGCTCACGGATACCTAACCCTGTGTATTTCCCCCAGGAGCGGTGGCTCAGTGTTCCCTGCAACCTTACAGAACATAACAACCATGAGTGATGAGAATCGACTGCACTTTTTCCTCTGTCATGGGACATTTTTCTAATGATCAATGAGCAAAGTTCATGAATAGAAAGCTGACAAAAATGGCATTCAAATACTTAAAATAAATTAGAAACAGCTCAATTTCACTAGTATTCAAAGAAATAAAAATCAAAATAATAACAAAGTATAATTTTCCCACTTTGCAAGAGTACAAAGAAATAGGCAGTTTGCTACACTACTGGTTGGTATATAAATTATCACAACATTTTCAGAAACCAATTTCTCAATGTATACCAAGAACCTTAGAAAATCTTCATCTTTTTGAATAAATAATTCTGAATTTTGCAATCAATAATAGGATCTAATTAGAAATTTACAAGATGATTATGTCAAAACATGTTCATCATTCAGTTATACATAATAATGAAAAATTGAAAAACCATCTAAATGCTTGACATCATGGAAATAGTTGGGTAAAATGGCTTTCTCTCTATTATATATATGGAAAATTCTTATAGCCAATAAAAATTAATATGATTTTACAGATGTATTAATAATATTAGAAAATGCCTGATACTAGTGTTCAGTGGGAAAAAGGGCATATTAGAAAAAATATTTAATAATATTTAGCAACTATATATTATAATAATACATTTTTAAAATACTAGGACAATACACCATAATGTTGAGATTGGTTGTCTTGGGGTGATAAGACATTGTTTCTTTACATTGTTTTGAACTTTACAACTTTTATACAATGAACATCACAAAAAGTATATTTATAGAGACTATAAATTCTCCATTTTGTACTCTAAGAAACACTTCTATTATAGCTTTCTGATTTTAAGACAATAAAATTGTTTAATGCATTCATGAAATGACATTACTATAAATGAGTCATCTTATACCCTAGCAATTATGACCATGTGTTTTACATTTTCAAAATTCCATTAAGCATAAGCACTAGTACTTATTCATAGAAATCCATAAAGTATGTTCAAGAGCAGAAATAATAGTTATGAATGTGAAATTTCCTTCCTGTCCCATTCATGACCAGCTGTGAGTACTAATACCACCTAATTGTGAGCCAATGATAATGAGTCTGAAAATACATTAATAGCTCCACCTCCATTAGAGATTCCAGGTATACAATTAGTCTGTTTCTCTAACTCAGGGCATGCTCACCCCCGCTGGGTAGTAGTGTTTCCACCAAATCTTTACATAAAGACGCAGTTTGATGTAGTCTCATTCTTGCTTCTAGATTCACATTCCATTTCCTTGCTAGAACTGGATTTTTCCCAGCGGCAGCCCTAATCTTGTTTAGTTCTTTCCTTCTATTCCAGACTTAGGCTTGTTTTTTTAAATTTCAAGCTCTTCTCTGAGTTCTTATTGAAGATTCAGCCCTATTGAATCAACCTATTAATAGAATCATAGTTCTGTGACTTGCCTGTTGCTGTGGTCTAGCAATACCTTCTCCCATGCTTTGTGCCAACACATAGAAATTTTAGCTAAAAACAAAACAAACAAAACCTTGCCTGCATCAGAACTGCGTATACCATGTTATCTGTGGTATTGTGGAATGGGTCTGCTGATTGTCTTCCATAGGGGCCAGCCCTACTGTCCAGCTACTGCCCTCAGTCTCAAGCCATCAGTCATAAACCAAATCTATGTGCTTTGCTCCAACATTGGTAAAAATCAGAAGAATGAGTATTAATGCTTAATACTCTAATTATTTAAAAAACAATAAAAGTATAGCCACATTGGCATGATGGAATTTTGTAATGGGTAGAAAGAAATCCATATTTTTGCTAGAATTAAGTTTTCCTAGAATTAAACTATGACTTATATATACAAATATGACATATGTATGTTTTTACATTTATACACTTGCTTATGACAAGCATATGGGTTGATCTGCTAATGCAGTTCTAGCGAAGCCAAGGTTATACATGGTAATAGTGATCACCTCTCTTGAGTGTTGATGCTATTGGTTATGAAAACTAAATGAGAGAGGATAGTTCAGAATAACACAAATACATTGATATTACTGGAAAACATCTTTAGACACATGCCTTATCAATCTCTAAAAACACATAGAACATCTTCCTATGTTATTCACTCCAAGAGTTCCTTATCTATACACTTTTAATTTATCCATTCATTCATGTATCCAATGATGGATGCATGCATTCTTATTGATTCATTAAATGAATAAATACATATTAAGTACCTAGAATCCAGGCAATTTCTAAGTAGCTTCCACATACGTTGGCAATCTGCTTACAGATGAGTTTGTCACTTGGCCACAGCTATAGTAATAACAAGAAAGTTCACTTGTGCCAATAGAAGATATTGTTTCTCTTCGTGTTAACAGGAATACTACTAGAACAGTACCATGTGTTTATGTAAGTTCAGGAAACTGGATTACAACAATAAACGTGTTTCTTTACCCTGGGGTCTACCACTTACCATGCTGTGTTTAGATAGGTGAGCTTGGAAGGAGAAGCTGGCGGGTGCTGAAGAGCTCTGCATCATAGCAGGAGATGACTTTACAACGCTGGGGATGGGGGAGCAATTTAGGAGGAAAAGAAAGAATGGGTATGGATGGAGTGAGGAGGCAAGGACATGGAGGAAGGCTGTAAGTTTTGTCATGCAGTGACTACCTACGACTCTAACATAGATGTTCAATTCTATAGAATCATGTAATTCTGGCCTGTGGACCTGGTGAGCTGCACTGGGCCATGACTAAACTGTCTACACACCTACTGCCCCCTTAACACAAAGACCAAACCAGTCTACACTAGTTTTACCATCAGATAAGACACTGTGTCTCTAGACAAGGCAATATTGTGCTATATGTAAGCAATATAATAAGTAAGATTGGGGAATCAAAACTGCATTTGATGTCCATTGTAAGAAGCCATGTTCTTACTGAACACAAATTGTCCTGTTTCTTTCTCATTTACTCTCTCCAAATGCCAACCTCTTTATTAAAGCACCTGATTATTTCAGAGAATGTAGTCTCAGATATACCTCTGAGAATGAGAGTAAGGGTTTCCCACAACTTTGCAATGTAAAGTTTTCATTTAAAATTCCTTCTTTTCCTGGAGGAAAAAAAAATGGAGACAGGCTTTTGTCAGCAAGATGAATACAACTGTCGTGTGTAGTGTTGGGGTACATTTCTGATAGATATGAAGAGACGAGAACGAATTTTGTCCAGATTTTGCTCACTCATCTTCACTACGATCACAGTCAGCTTTCCAAACAGAAAAGAAGAGGATGGCCTCACAGGCACCCCAGGGGCACAGCCGGGCTGCAGCCTTGGCAGCTCTCCCACTTATCAGATCCGCTGCTGCGGGCCTCTCAGTGTGTACAGCAATTCACAGGGGGAGAGCAATCAGCTCCCTTGGCTGAGAACACCAGGACAGGAGCTCCAGGCTGGCTCCTCCCCCGGCTCCAGCGTGAGTCTGGGGGGACTCTCCTCAGGACTGCGCTGGCTGATTCAATAGCCTGCTGGGCCTAGAATGCATCAGGGGCTGTTAAGCACTTTGGGAGGACAGACGTGAATAGCACATGCTCCTTCCTGGCCGAGATTGCCAGTAAAGCACAAAACATAGATGCACATCAAATAGCAAGGCAACCACACAGTGTTAGAAAGGCTTTCCTCCACAGCATGCATCAGAGTGCTTTCTAGACACTGGATTGTAATTATTGTCACCTACAGGTAGCTTTTTTCACTTGGTTGTGAGCAAGGAATGCTGTTTTACTGGTGTGCTATGAAAATCCAATGAAGAAATTAATCTTGGCTACTGAAGAATAAGAAGAGGCTTTGCAGGGCAGGGCCTTGGAAGTACGGATAGGATTTCAGCAGTTCTGGAAAGTACCCAGAGGTTACAAGAAGTAGAACATATTCACGGAGCCACAAATGGTGGGTGTTCGCAGAGTAGGTGCTATTTATACTTCAGTTACTAGTTATTTTTAATAGATATTTATTGAGCACCTACTATGTGCCAGGCACTATTTTCAGCACTGAGCAAATGAACGAAGACGTAAGACACAGCCCTAGTTTTCAGCATGTAAGACAGAAATAGGCTACCGTGGTTTCAAGCTTGAATCTTGGGATGAGGAGACTGGATTGTATTCTATACTCAGTGGGGAGTCTTGGAAAGCTTGTGAACTTGGGGATTGAAGTTATTACGTGGGAAACAAAGAAAAGCATTAGAATGTTGAACGAAGCAAGACTAAAGAAGCTGCAATTTAGGCCAGGCGCGGTGGCTCACGCCTGTAATCCTAGCTCTCTGGGAGGCCGAGGCGGGCGGATTGCTCAAGGTCAGGAGTTCGAAACCAGCCTGAGCAAGAGCGAGACACCGTCTCTACTATAAACAGAAAGAAATTAATTGGCCAACTAATATATATAGAAAATATTAGCCGGGCATGGTGGCACATGCCTGTAGACCCAGCTACTCGGGAGGCTGAGGCAGCAGAATCGCTTGAGCCCAGGAGTTTGAGGTTGCTGTGAGCTAGGCTGACACCATGGCACTCACTCTAGCCTGGGTAACAAAGTGAGACTCTGTCTCAAAAAAAAAAAAAAAAAAAAAAAAGAAGCTGCAATTTTCAGAAGAGATTGCTTTCCTTTTGTAATTAAAAAGTACCTAAATATTCTCCATGCAGGTTCATAAGAAATCCTAGAAATACAACAAAATCAAACTATTACCAATGCCAGATGGGCTCTGAGGCTTCACAATAGGCCGTTACTTTCCTTCTTAGAGACTCAAAAATCTGCTTACTCCAAGAGGTTAGTGGTGCATATTTCAACATACTTACAGGTGATTTAAGTGACAGACACAATAAAAGACAGTCTTGGCTGCCTTCCTTTTACAATATTATTGCATTATCAAGTCTTTTGGAATAGAGTGTCACTAGATTTAAATCACTTGAATTGGTATTATCAAGTAACAACTTAGACAAATGTTTTAAAAGATATTAAATAAGCTTAACTGCAGTGTCTGGTTAACTCAGATGGTTCTTTTGCTAAGTTTAAGGTGACAAGAACACTGTATTTGCATCAAATATCACATGAGAAAATGTTCAAATACAGAATACAAATAATACAATCAAAAAAGGGAAGATAATATTTTTCACGTGTCTACCATAGTGCTAAGTGCTAGGTGCTATGATCACAGTCAGCTTTTCAGACAGAAAGGAAGAGGATGGCTTCCTCTTCAGAGTTTCAGATTTTATAATTTGGACACAGCCCTATAAATGATATAAAGAGTTTTTATATTTTGGAGACAGGAAACAAAAATTGATAGCTGGTAAGTCACTTAGCCCAAGTTGTTTCAACTAAACTTAATAACACAAAGTTCTGAAAAAAGACATGGGTGAATCCTAAGGCATGCCATAATTATTGAAAATATTCCATGGAAAAACATTTATTTAGGTTCTTCTTAATGAGCAAAACAAAATATTCTTATGGAGAATCCATTTAAACATGAATGGTTAGATTTGCTGATTTCTAGGTTCAGATTTTTAAAATGTTAACTGTGAGGCTGTGAAGTTTCATTTCAGGGATAGTCTGTTAATGGGAAGAGAAAACAACATGTGGTTTCTCTTATTATTTCACTTTTATTTTTCTTAGTAGAATGACAGACTTGTTACATTGATAAGAAAACGAAAAGAATATTTTTTCACTCAATTCAGAATTAATACCTAGGCTATCTTCTAAGCGCTCATAAAATGCTTAATGGCGTTCTATTATCTTTAGTATAATAATGGTCATATTTCATAATCATTTCTAGGCCTGGCCATGCAGCACAGAAATTATGGACATATTATAAGCAAGTCTCGAATCAGTTGATGCTTTAAATGCCAAAAGTATTTGATCCTATCCCTTTGAAACAGGTTCACACATATTTTATTCCAAGTGCCAACAAAGCTTTTCTTAAGGGCCAGATATTAATCATTTTGGCTTTCTGAGCCATTGATTCCCTTGCAAGTATTCAACCTTGCCTTTATAGTGCAAAAGCAGACACTGACAGACAATAGGTAGATAAATGAGAGTGGCTGTGTTCTAAAAAAACTTTATTTATAACAATTAGTAACCTGATGAATTTAGCCTATAATGGTTATAGTTTGTGGACCTCTGATTTATAGAATAGATATGCCTACAAAAATATAATTTAAACACTGTGACATATTCTGATTGTTTAATTACTAATTTTTGTAATTTATCTGTTTTCAACTCTGCTTTGTTTACTAGATTGAGGTCTTTTGGGGCACAGAGTGTATCTTCCTTTTTCTTTATATCCCTAATGCAGGACACCTGGGCAGTTGCCAAGGGCTGCTATAAGGGCATCCACACGGGGTTATAGAATATCAATGGAATAAATAAAATATATGTATTAGCAAAGTTGGATTTCTACAGAAGACGGGCAACTTGTAAATGTGTCTTGTTCCCACCAAAGTAAACAGCTCCCTTGAGTGAGAATATAAAAAAGCCTTCACTGGCACCACTCATCTCTGCTGAGGATACTCGTGGCAGGCACATCAAGCTGCCCCTTGTAATTTACAAGCAGAGCCAATTTCCTGCACATACACACTGGCCCCAGCCCCTAGTTAGTTGCCTGAAGTGGCAGTCACTGGGAGCTGAAATTCTGAAAGTGTGTAACACATGGCATAACTGCTGTTTACCAGGAACAAGTGATTTATTTTATCATTTAA
Source organism: Microcebus murinus (assembly GCF_040939455.1). Classification (NCBI taxonomy): domain Eukaryota; kingdom Metazoa; phylum Chordata; class Mammalia; order Primates; family Cheirogaleidae; genus Microcebus; species Microcebus murinus. Next base: position 45,136,711 of record NC_134111.1, on the reverse strand, counting down.
ATTTAAAACCCTCTAATACGCTTCCTCAGAAGTTATCTGGCTCAGAAAATTGCAACAGCAAGGCAATTATGATTAAGTTACAATGTTATATAATGTTTAGTGCAGGTAATAAATCTCTTATTTTGAACATAATGAAAAAGGTACACAAATAATTGAAAACCCTGTCCCTAATAAGAAAATGTTAAACAAATAATTAGCTTCCCTGGGGTATTCACGTGTCTCTGTATGTCTCTTGGTAGGCTGTTAATGAATGTTTTTTTGAATGAATGAGGGCGATAGGCCTTTGCTCCACCAGCTCTGAAGAATCAAAGAGCTGACTTTGAGCATCAATTTTATGACACGAGAAACAAAAAATTTCTGATAAAATTCCCACTAGAGGGTGGCTGTACAAGGTCAGCGTTTCCTAAAATGGTGTTGAAATTCACCGTGAATGAGAGCTATATCCATGTACAAAGTAAGCGTAAAATGACTACTTTGTTTTTCATTTGATAACTGGGAAGGAAAGAGACGCAGGATGTGTCAGAGAAGATCCTGGAGAGGATCCTGGAGACCCAGGCCGCAGAGGTTGTGACTGTCCCGCTGAAGGAACAAAGACCCAGGCAGGCTCTCATGGGTACCCAATATGTGTCCGAGACTCACTACAGTTAGTGCCATGAGGAGGTTGGGGGATAACAAACAGGAAAAAATATGGTGGATTTCAAAGAGCTATCAAAGAGAAGGCGTTACAAATGGCTACCAGCACAAGAAAAAAGGGAAAGGCAATAAAGCAAGGGAAATAAATAAAAAGTTGAAGGAAAGGGAGTCAGACTTAGGTGTAGAAGAAATAAAAATGGCAATTCTAAATGCTGTCTTCGTAGAAAACAAAAAGACCAATTCAAAATACATATACGTGCTTTTAGGATTAGTTCATTGTTCACTAAGAACACTAGAATGTAGTTTTTCAGGCAGGAAAGGAGACAAAAAAAAAGGAGCTTTTTTATTTCTGCCAAAATCAAAGAACAGGCAGCCTTGGATGATGCACCCTAGGTCTTATTTTAGTCTACATACAGATAGGATGATTAAGCTTTTGTATAGTCTGTAGAGAGTCTTTGAAAGAAAGCTTGTTTTAAACAATCAAATTCACCTGAGTACAAAAGAAAACACTGCAACCTTTCTTTTCAATGGTTAGAACTGAGCCACAGGAAATCGGCTTGGGGTTCTCTAGATCTGAAAGGAGGAATGGCTTGCTGAATGCACAGGCAGGCCAGCTAGAAATAAAAGAGAGGATCAATGAAAGGTGGGGTGCAAAATGAAGATAAATAAAAATGAAAACTTTTAAAGGGAAAAGAGAGAGGGGGATTGAATAGGATTACTGCTTTAGGTTTTCAGAAACAGTAATTTGAAGGTTCTGGAGTTTGATATTTACTAACAGGATTTCTGAATCAAACATGTCACGATATCTTCATTTCCCAATTGTTAGAATATTTTGTGAATGACCCCAAATGGAGAAGATTTCACTCTGCCTCTGATTTTGACCTCTCTCCTGACATGACAAGTAACCAAATGACCTTGGACAAGTCACATACTAGGGATGCTCTAGCTGATTCACAGAAAAGGGAGACTCACAAGTGCACCCCTGAATTCATAGCATTTTCGAGAAAAATCATGGGAGCTTTGCCTATGTGAATGAGACACATGAACAAGGGCATGAGCAAGCACAGCTACTTCAAGTGACATGAGTGTAGGAGAGCGTTCCAGGGCGATGGAACCTGTTGTTGTAGTATAATATTTAATGAGGCAGGAAGAGGCAAACAGTGAGTACACACTGTCATCCTCTCTTTGTCCCCAGAACCTGAAGCATGAAGGGAAGAGGAGTGTCAGAACGACCTGGTGAAAACCTCAAGAAGTGGAGTACAGGCTATTTCCCCTGAGCAGGGTGTCAGAGATGATCAATGAAAATCAAAGATCATCATAAAGTTCCCAAGCTTCATATCAGAATCACCTGGCAGCAGTCATGTGCTGGGAATGTTTAACAAATGGCTCTTCCCCTGATTTGTAGTGTTTGCCAATTTCTGTAGTGTAAATATTCCTGCCCTGACCAATTTCAAACTACCAGCATAGAATCATTAAACATGACTTTGAGGAAGAGATAAAGAGCCTGTACCAGCTGGTTCCAATTATTTATCTCCTGAATGGCTTGTTTGGGGGCCCCATCCCTGGTGATTCTGATTTAGCAGTTCCCACATGATGCTGATGCTTCCATTTTAGGGCCCGCACTCTGAGGACCACTAGTCTATAAAGAGAAGCTTTGGAGATAATAAGCATAGAAAGAAATTGAAAAACTATGGCACATTGGTCTGCAAAAGAGGGCAAGAGAAGCAGAAAAAGGGGTGGCGGGAGGCATAAAATGGTGTATAAAGAACAGAGTAGATCTGAAGTAGATCTGAAAGAAGAGTGTGTTTGTGGTTGAGGGTGGGAGGTCTCTGTAGCCTATCCCTCGAGGCTCATTTGTAAGGAGAATATACCAGACAAGAATAAACAATCAAGTAAAGGGCTTGAATTTGATCTGGTATTAAATGATATCAGAGTAGGGTTGCTAGAACCATTTTGTGGCAATCCCACTGAGCAGGCTGGGGATCAAAACTGCCCATTTTCTTCAGGAATTCAACAATGGCTCCAAGATAATTTTTTGTTTGCTTCAGAGAACATTTAGCATTAACAGCTCCAGTACAACTTGGTGGGATGTGGAGAGTAGGGAACTGAAGAGAGAATAGGTCTATTGAAGAATGGGTTCAAGCAGCAGCTTTCCATTTATTGACTGTGTACTGTGGAAGGGAGTTCTCTGAGCATGAGAGAAAGGTATGCCCGGCCCACATCTCTGGGTGGTAAGGAGCAAATAAGGACATCTGTTCAACCACAATGGGTGAAGGAGTCACTTAGTAAAATAAGGTCACGTGGCAAGAGGATGAAGTGTTATCTGTGGGACAGAGCATTCTTTTAGGTAGAAAGGGTTTATATCTAATACAAAAATATGGTTTGCATGTGACTCAAGCAATTAGTGTGACGTGAAGGGAGTAGAGGAGTTGCAAAGAGAAGGGAGTATCAGTGCACTCTTTTAAAAGAGGAAGAGAAAGCTATTTCTAGCAGATTACCACAAATCATTTCTCAGTAAAGGTAAGCTATACATACTTCAAGGGCCCAGAATGAAAGAGGAAAGAACTCAGGAAAGCTGCCTATAGCTGCAATACAATAGAAACAATAGGCAGTGCAAAAGACCTTCCAAGGGACATGGCAAAGTATTTCAGGTAATGGAAAGAAAAACAAGGAAAAGAAAACAACCTACCCAGCCTAGACAATAGAGAAATAAAGAAAATGGCAGGAAATTTATTGTAGATGCTATCAAGAGGAGATGGGGTGGGCATGCTTCACAGGTGAAGGACGTCTCAGCCCAGAAAGAGAAGGGGAACAGTAAGTGGGGTTAATAAACCCAGTTATACAGCCTCCCACAGTCTCTGTAGTCACATATTGAACAGGAAGAAGAGGACTCATTAATAGAAAGTCTAAGATTCTTTTTCAGACAAAAGAAAATAGTCAAATGGGAAGTGAAGGAGTTCAAAGGAAGCCATGAAGAACTAACCTTCTTCTAAGTAAATAAAAGCACAAAGCCAAGATAAACAACATATATCCCATGAGAAAGAAGGTGGCCAGCAACACAGCCTGGATGAAGGTGAAGAAGTACAATTAGAGAAAGGAGAAAAGAACCTATTCATTGTGCTCTTGGGGAAAAGAGATGTAATTGAGGGTATGGAAAACCAGAGGCAGGTGTGTGCATTTTCTCTGGTTTGGAAAGAATGCAAGTAACACCATCCTTACATTAAAAAGTATGGAAGAATCAAGAGCTTTCGCTATGAGAAAGGCTGGTCCACACCGAGGCGAAGGCACTTCTCTCCTCTGGGTACCAAGAGGAGAGAGCAGCAACTGTGAAAGGTGGTAGAACACAAGGTGTTGGCGACAGGCAGCCGACTGACCTGCTAAGGAGGGTGCAGAAAGAAACTGCACATCATAGCAATGAGGCTGAACAGTAGCCTTTTGGATGTGCTTAGCTCTCAAACACTTATCCCACACTCAGGACAAGGAAATGCTCAGTGTTAGCAATACTTTGAAGACGGAAACATGTCATGTACCTGCAACATGCCAATCCGCATACACTGTAAGGGTTAACTTGTTACATGCTTTTGAGTTAGTTATTACTAAATCCAGCCTTTGGACCTTTGTACTTCTATTCTTGACTGGAATATTCTTATCCCAGCTATCCACGTGGCTGCCTCCCTTACTTCACTCAGGTCTCTGCTTAAGTTTCATCTTGGTGGAAAGCCTTTTCTCCCCCTCCTTTCTGTCACTCTCTCCTCTCCACGATTTCATTTTTCTTTAGAGCACTTAGATACATATATGTGCTACTCATCTTCCCATTAAAATGCTGATTCCTTGAGAACAGGGTAGTGTCTGACTTATTTCCTGTTCTATCCCCCAGTGCCTAGAACTGCCTGGCACATAGAAAGTGCTCAGTAAATATTTATTGAATGAAAAAGTGGATCACTAGCCCCATTTTGCATATGAGAAAATGAACCTAGAAATCTAATGTTTACCAGGACACAATCAAAATGATGAAGTCAGGATTTGAAATCGGATCTTCTGGACTGTTACGCTGTTTCCATTGTTCTGCGTGACTTCTCTAAAAACATAACATGATGATTATGTCTGAAGGGCAGTGTGACATAGTGCTGGCTTCAGAGTCAGACTGGGATTTCAATCCTGGCTCAGCTGCTATTAATATTTTGTTTCCCACCTTCTTTGGGCTTTGTAACTTCTCTATGCTTGCTTCCTCTTTGTAAAATGGGAATATCTACCTCGCTGGGTTGCAGAGATTAGCAAGTATGACATCTGGCACCTAAGAGAACCCCGGTGACTGGCAGCTGAGCTTACTGGAGCAGAAGAATAAATAAAGAAATGAGGTGATAGGAAGGAGGAGAAAATGGGGAGAGGCAGGGGAAGGAAGGGTGAGAACCTCAGTGTGCTTTCTGCTTCCTCGTAGTCTGTAGGATGACACGAAGGCCTCTCAGTTAAGAGAAGAAAATGCATGCAGCTTTGTGTAGCAGGAAGACCTCTGGGGGGAATTTATGAGATGCCAGGGAACAATGGATGAGAGAGCAGCAGGCCAGCAAGAAACTGTGTAGGTACCAGGAGACCTCAAAATGGACAAACCCACAGGACATTTGTAGTAATTTAAATTCCTGAAAGTGAGGAAATTGTGAGCTTACATCAAAGGAAAGAAAAGACTGACTTAAGATAATATTTCAGGAAGAAAAAATACTGGCCTGGTGGAAGCTCTCTTCTGTATTTCCACAGAGCAGGCACGAAGCCTTTGTCCATTCCCTTCAGGGGGTCACATGGAACCAGGGTGGGGTGCATATATCTAAAATCTGAGCCTGTGTTTTGATAAAGATTATTTTACCCGTAGCTTCAGAATAAATATAAAAAAAGCTTAGATAAAAATATTAAATAATATTCCTTTATAAAAAAGCCCAAATTATATAAAATAAAGAATATTTTCTTTCCTTCTCCTCCAAATTCCAGAATGCTTTTCCTGAACCTTCTTTAGGAATGGAGATGAAAGAAGAAACAAGGTAATTAAGCTAGAGGAAGAGTTCAAAGTGGCCAGGGCTCTTTTTTTATTTATTGGTTGTGGGGGTGGGGAGCAATACGAGAAAGCTCCAGAGAAGGACAGAGAAATGAAGCTGATGGACTTCATGTGTGGCTATGACAAGAAAAGCTGGCCAAGGAGATATTAGCTTTTGTGGAGAGAAGGAAGCTGGCAACCCCAGTTATGGTTGCTCTACAAAGGAAAGGAAAAGAGTTAGAAAAAGTAATGACGGGAGACAAAAAAACCTAGACAACAGCCACCTGTAAATAGAATCCAAGTTTCAGGATAAGAAATTCAGGAAGGAAAGGGACAATCAGCGACTGCACACCATCGAAATATCTCACAGCTGAAGACTTTGTTGCCTTGGGGTACAAAATATCAATATGCAAATGTGGCACAAAAGCCTCACTGTAGTTGTCCCTCAGTATTCATGAGGGATTAGTTCTGGGACCCCTGCTGGTATCCAAATCCACAGATGCTCAAGTCCCTGACATAAAATGGCATAGTACTTGCATATAACCTACTAATGTACATCCTCTCCTATATTTTAAATCATCTCGTGACAACTTATAATGCCTGATACAATGTAAATGCTATGTAAATAGTTGTTACACTGTAATGTTTATATCAGTATTATTTTTATTATTATATTGTTATATTTTATTATGATTATTTTTAATATTTTTGACCCCAGGTTGGTTGAATCTGTGAATGTGGAACATGCTGATATGGGGAGCTGACTGTACATCAAAAAGCCTGGCTGTGGAGACTCTTCAGAAAGGTGCAAATTCCTAACAACATGATATCTAGGTTGTAGGAAAAGAAAGTGGTATGCACAAATGTAGACTGTAAAAAGAAACTGGTAGCTGTTTCTCCAGTACCTTCACTTCTCTAGTAATAGTTTTAAGCTAGTCCCCCTTCTTCCTTGCAGTTAAATGAGAACCTGTGACTTGCTTCTGTTTAATGGATATCAGTAAAAATAGTATATGGCAACTCTGGGTTTTGTTTTTAAAAAACATATCGTTTTCTTTATTTCTTTCTTACCCCCTACCCACTGGAGGAATGTGAACATGGTGGCAGGAACCCGATTAGGCAACCTCAAACATAGACAGAAATTGTGCGTTAAAAATGGTGGATCAACAAGATAGAAGTAAAATGAGTTCCCAAAGTCACTGAGCCTTCAGATCAGTGGTGACTGCTTATGATTAGACCCCTCTGTTGAGTAAAATAGACTTCTACCTTGTTTAAGCTACATAATATGTTTAAATATAAACCATATTCTATAATGTAGCTAAAGCTATTATTTTGTTACAGCAGCTGAACTAATACATAGATACCAAGAAAGGTATTTAAATCTATACTTCTCTTTAGTATGTTATTTTTAAAGACATGGATATTTTAACTTTTATAAAAATGTATATCCCAAGAAGTAACCTATCAAAAGAACCATAAAGCCAAATGAGAATTAGAGAGATTTAATTTTATAACAACAAGATGGGAAATATACTTACGAAAGAAGGAAAATGGTCTGCTAGAATTAAAAATATTTATTTGCAAGGAAGATGAACTTTCAAAATTCAAACTGAGAGATACTCTTTTCTGATCACCATAGTAACTTTGGAAATTATTTTTTAATGTGGAAAATATGGGAGAAATACAGTAAGATGCCTTTCAGAAAGGAGATGTTTCAAAGTAGAATAAAGAGACCTGTTCAAAGAGGAAAGCTCTGCCTGCCTTTCAAGATTTGTGAGAGTGGGGAATGGTGTTAAATGATCTGAAGAAAATTCTCTAAGTGGTAAAGCTGAATGCTCTAAAGAGCAAAATAAACATTCTCATCTGTAGAAACATTTAGTAGCACACATAGGTAGAAATATCAAGTGGAAAATCAAAACAACAAGAGACAAGAAGTAAATAAGGCCAAAGAAATAGAGGAAGGAAGATAAAGCATGTGTGTGAATGGTGTGTGTACACACACGCGCACGCACACACACACACACACACACACACACACACACACGTGCATGATGGTATGAAGCCTAAAATGTGATAAGACTATTTAAAATAGACTTTTTTTCCAATGGTACAAACTTATAAAGAACAAAAATAAAAAAAATAGAGAAGGATGATAATGAGAACTTGAATAATTCTCTTTAATAAAGATGTTTTTTTACAATGAAATAAAAAAAAAACAGCTCAAACATTCCCTCCTTTTTAAGACTTTCCTAGTCTATATTCCTTTGATATAGTAATATTCTACCCCGTGTTGCTTCACACATTATTTCTCCGTATTTCTACTGATTCATTCTATGCCCCACTGGAAATTTTTTGTGTCTCTTTTCCCCATCAGTAAAACTAGGAGTTCCTTGAGGGTCAGGCCATGTTTTCTTTCTTTGTACTGTGTCTTCCATTCTTAGCATAGCAAATGGAAGAACACTTGAGGAAAATTGTGCCTGCTGGGAGGAAAGTGAGATGAAAAGCCAGAAAAGAAAGCCAGAGTTGGCATCCACGGTGTTTCAAAAAAAAGGACTGAAGGAGGCAAGCAGAACACAAATAATAATATTTTGGTAGGATGCCTGCAATAAAAGCTGCCCAGAACAGCTGTGGTCAGACAAGACTCAACACAACAATGATCCAGGACTGCTTACCAAGAGCTGTTATTTGCTTAGTTTGATTTCTGACTTTCAGCTTAAGTTTGATTTCTGACTTTCAGCTTCTGACTTTTCAGTTTATCATAATGTGACAATTTCCTTATTTTATTTATAATTGAGAAAGAAATTAAAATAAGAGAAGAGAAGCCAGGTTACCTATATGGTGGTCATTTCTCTTGTAAGGTGTAATTTTGAAGAAAAGCATACATATTAGGAAGATATCAGCTACATAATTAATTATACATTAAAAATCAAATATAATTATAATATCAAAATAGATGAAGATAAAAATATAATTCAGTAATAGAAAACAAATGTGGTATATGTATACCATGGAGTACTATTCAGCTCTAAGAAACAATGGTGATATAGCACATCTTATATTTTCCTGGTTAGAGCTGGAACCCATACTACTAAGTGAAGTATCCCAAGAATGGAAAAACAAGCACCAGATATATTCTCCAGCAAACTGGTATTAACTGAGTAGCACCTAAGTGGACACATAGGTACTACAGTAATTGGGTATTGGGCAGGTGGGAGGGGGGAGGGGGCAGGTATATACATACATAATGAGTGAGATGTGCACCATCTGGGGGATGGTTATGATGGAGACTCAGACTTTTGGGGGGAGGGGGGGAAATGGGCATTTATTGAAACCTTAAAATCTGTACCCCCATAATATGCCGAAATAAAAAAAAAAGCAGATTAAAAATACTAATTAAAAAAAAAAAAAGAAAACAAAGCTGGAGACCACTTAATTCACAGGCAATATGACATTTTGGTTGTAGAAAAGAAAATGTAATGTAATATCCTACAGATAACTACGGCGGTAATGTGGGTTGGGCAAGTTAGTCTTCGGGCCTCTGTGTGGCACATGTAGGAGCCAGCAGTGGTGGCAGTGGCCCACGTAGGCCATATTTTGGGTCTTTGGGTGGCACACATGGATATGTATTGGTCCTGTCACTTAAGTGGGTGGGGCTGCCACTAGAAGGGACAGCGGTATTAGCAGTGGCATCAGGAAGGTGGCTCTCAGGCCTGGCCCACCACCACCCCAACCAGCACTCACATACAACACTCATGGGCCTGAGAACCAATCCTCCCAGGTCCTGCTGCTGCCATAGCCATGCCTATACATGCCACTCAGGGGCTTGAGGATCAGCCTGCCTGGCATTGTAGTCTTCAGCAAAACTTCACCACAGCCTCCAAAAAAATTGCATGCTAAACCACTGAGAAACTTGCAGATACTGCTGATGTTGATTAAGGTCAAAGAAATAATATTGAGACCATATACTATAGCACCCACCCAGAATCAAGGTCAAAGTATCCTACCCAATCAACACTATAGATATATCTGCAGGAAGAAGTCTTCCCTGTAATAGCTACTCCATAAAATTACAAGAAGTCAATGTTATACTAGATGCACAGATACCAACGTAAGGACACAAGAAACATGAAAAAGCAGCATGATACTTCTAAAGGAACAAAATAATTCTCAACATCCATTCATGATAAAAACCCTCAACAAATTATGTACAGAAGGAACATAACTCAACACAATAAAGGCCATATATGGATAAACTCAAAACTAACATCATACTAAACGGAGAAAAGCCAAATATCTTCCCTCTAAGAACTGAAACAAGACAACAATGAGTCCTTTCACTCCTATTCAAATAGTACTGAAAGTCCTAGCAGTTATGCAAGAGAAAGAAATAAACAATAACCAAACTGGAAAACAGAAAGTCAAATTGTCCTTCTTTGCAGATGACATGATCTTATATCTAGAAAATCCTAGAGTCCATCAAAAAACTGTTAGAACCAATAAATGAATTCAGTAAAAATATAGGTTACAAAGTCACCATACAAAAATCAGTAACATTTCTATACATCAATAATGAACTATCTGAAAAAGAAATCAAGAAAATAATCCCTTTTACAATAGCTATAAAAATAAAATAAAATGCCTAGGAACACATTTAACAAAGGAAGTAAAATATCTCTACAATAATAACTACAAACTCTGATGAAACAAATTAAACAGGACACAAAAAAATGGGAAGACATTTCATGCTCATGGATTGGAAGAATGAATATTGTTAAAATGACCATCCTGCCCAAAGCAATCTACAGATTCAATACAGTCACCACCAGAATACCAATGACATTCTTCATAGAAATAGAAAAACAAGCCCTAAAATTCATATGGAACTACAAAAGACCCCAAAGAGCCAAAACAATACTGAGCAAACAGAACAATGCTGGAGGCATTACACTACCTGATTTCAAAATATAGTACAAAGCTGTAGTAACCAAACAGCATGGTATTGACATAAAAACAGATACAGAGAGCAATGAAAGAGAATAGAGAATGCAGAAATAAATCCACATATTTTCAACAAAGGCACCAAGAATATACATTGGGAAAAGGATACCCTCCTCAATAAATAGTCCTATACCCATATATAGAAAAAGAAAAGTAGACTCCTATCTCTTACCATATATAAAAATTAACTCCAAATGAATTAAAGTCTTAAATGTAAGGCCCCCAAATATAAAATTACTAGAAAAAAAGACAGGGGAAATGCTTCTGGATATTGGTCTAGGCAAAGATTTTATAAGTAGGACTTTAAAAGCACAGGCAGCAAAAGCAAAAATAGACTAAACTAAACTAAAACTAAAAAGCTTCTGCACAACAAAGGAAACAAATCAGCATAGTGAAGAAACAATCTGCAGAATGGAAGAAAATATTTGCAAACTATTCATCCGACAAGGGGTAATATCCAGAATATAAGAGGAACTCAACAGAAAATAAACAGATAATCCATTTTAAAAATGATTGAAGTATCTGAATAGGTATTTTTCAAAAGAAGACATACAAATGGCCAACTAATAAATGAAAAAAATGCTCAGCATCACTAATCATCAGGGAAATGCAAATCAAAATCACAATGAGGTATCACCTTACCTCAGAACGGCTATCATCCAAAAGACAGAATATAATATATGCTGATGAGGATGCAGAGAAAAGGAAACTCTTATACACCATTGATGGGAATGTAAATTTGTACAGCCATTATGAAAAATAATATGGTGGCTTCTCAAAACAAAAAAACTAAAAATAGTACTACCACACAAGCCAGAAACCCCACTACTGGATATTTATTCAAAAAAAGAGAAATCAGTTTATTGAAAAGATACCTGCACCATATGTTTATTGCAGCTTTATTCACAATACCAAAATATGGAATCAACTTAATTGTCCATCAGCCAATAAATGGATAAGGAAAATGTAGTGTGTGTATATGTATATATATATGTATATATATATATACATATACACAAACACACACAATGGAATACTATTCAGCCATAAAAATAATGAAATCCTGTTATTTACAGCAACATAGATGAGCCTGGAGGACAATGTTAGGTGAAATAAATCAGGCATAGAAAGATAAATATTGCATGTTCTCACTCATACGTGGGAATTAAAATGAAATTGAGCTCATAGAAGTAGACAGTAGAATTGTCTTTATTAAAGGCTGGGATGGGAAGAGGAGAGGGGAGCAAGGGAGAGATTGGTAAGTGGATACAAAGTTACAACTAGATAGGAAGATAAGTTTCAATGTTCTATAGTACTATAGGGTGAATATTATTAACAATAATTTAGTGCATATTTTCAAAAGTTAGAAGAGAGGATTTTTAATGTTTACAACACAAAGAAATGATAAATGTTCAAAGTGATAAATGTACTAATCACCCTAATTTGATCATTACACAGGTATCAAAAATCACTCTGTATCCCAAAAATATATTTTATGCCAACTAAAATCATATGCCAACTAAAAATATAATAAAAACAATGGTTAAAATGTTAAATTTTGTTATATATATATTACCGTAATACATTTTTTTTAAATAATATACTTTAATTTCCAAGAGGGGGATAAAAGATACTCATAGTTTTTCAAGCTTCCTTTTGAATAGTACAGCAAAAATATCTGCCACCAGATATTGCAAGATGACAGATGGAATAGTTTTATTAGTATAGCATATGTGACTTTGGTCTGTGTAAAAAGATCATTAAGTACCATATACTTTGAACTGAGTTTTTCAGTTACTATGTGTGTTACATCTGTACATATTTATCTATCCCTCTAGCCAGTTTTATAGTATTGAGGAATAGACATTGTAGCTGTCTGAGAATCAAGGGTGGCTGTGTCAATGGAAGAGAATGAAACTGATCCAGCAGTCAGTCTGAGATTGAGCCTGACTTTGGCACTAAAATTCGAACTTGAAGCTCAGATTGCAACTAACTGAGCTAATTGACCACAAATCAGACAAGAGTTTACAGCAAAAGAAGTCTGGAAGCAGTTAAAAAATACACGAAAATGCTGGATTATTTTTTTTAATGGAAAATATTTATAAGACATCACCCATTTAAAAATTGGCTCTTTTAGGAGAGTACAAACCCCCTCCAACCAGTATACTTTTGGCACAACCGATAAATTATGTTAATTTAATGTTTTAGAGGAATAATTCAAAGTACAAAATAAGCAATATAAACATACAAGCAAAAGAAGAAGAGCTATTAGATATATACAAAATAATATTTGTTAGAGTTTCACTGTTTTGGTGGTTATAATTGATACTTTTGCCCAAATATCTATAAACCTTTGGCAAAATCAATGAAGGTCTGATAATACTTTCACACACTGCTTTATACATTAGTTCTATTATTAAAAAATTCTAAGGTAGATGGTTTTGTTACTGTACATATAATTTTGAAAATTAGAGAACTAATGAGTTACCAAGAATAATCACAAAATAGTATTTCAAAGAAATTTTTGCATATGGCAAAAAACACTTATTGCTTTGGCAAGCATCTTGTTGTAGTTTTATAAATATTACCTAGTCAACATAAAGGTAATTTTTATAGAAAAAAACTTCATCACTTGTCAACCTTTTGGCTAAGATCAAGTGTAGTACAGAAAAAAACTTAAAGGCAAGAGCAAATGTCTTAAATTATAAATGTTTTTACATTTTGGCAACATAAATAAAAGTTGTACCACAAAGACTTTCTTTAAGTAAATAATTTGACATTGATTTTATTTCACACTAAGAAAATTAAGTTACACCCACTTAGATCTGCAAATGTTTAAAAATCAAGCCTAGATTAAGAATTCCACATCAGGGAAGAAAAAGAAGGCCTCAGGTAGGAGGAATTTTGAGGCTTCCACAGAACGGCATTGTATTAATAGTTCAAGACTGAAGTGAGACTGGCCCGGGTTTGAACCTGGCTCTATAACTGCAAGCTCCTTGGAAAATTACTGAACTTCTCAAAACTCCAGTTTTATCATCTGTCAAACTAGGATTAAAATTGGTACCTATTTCATTGGATTGCCATGAAAATCAAATGTACTGATACACGTAAAGTGTAAGAGTAAACATCAATTTTTTAAATCTCACATTTCTTTCACCATTTGAAATGAAACCTACCCTTATTGTGAGGTTGGAATAAGTAGATTCAGTCTCTTAGGTAGAAACTTTTAAAAGATGCTAACTGGAGCAGTAGCAATCAATTTTATAATTTGTATTCTTTTTTTTTATTAATTTCACAGATAACATTGTATGTATTTCTTATGTACAACATGATGTTTTGAAGTATATAATGTTGTGGAAATATAAAAATATATATAATGTTAAATCTAGCTAATTATTAATAGTGATTATATTGCCTCACATGATTATCATTTTGGTATTATTATTTAGCACCCATTCACTGTGCCGTGTGCCTGAGCCACACTCAGGTCTCTATTCTACAACAGTTCCCCTGCTTCCTACCCTTTTCTTGTCTTTAGCCCATATTCTGAGTATATAAATATACATTCTCAGTCTAACCAACTGCATTATCTTCTTCCTCCTCCCTCATTCTCTTTCCCTCCCTTCCTCCCTCCTCTTTGACTTTTTAGCATCAGGTTACTATCTATTTCCTCTGACAAACTGTCCTTGATGAATGATATAGAAAAATGCCCAGAAATACCTGCGCCAACACTTATTTCTCTGTCTTGGTATTTACACAAAAGTCACGCTTTATTGATGTCCTGATGATGCCTAGAGTTCAGGGGAATGAGTCCAAAAGACATTCAAGCAAACACTTGCTGTGACGATTTCCCATAAATCATATCTTGGAGTGCACTCATAAAAGCTCTCACATGCTTCCATTAAGACGGTCTTTGAGAGAGTTCTGCAAATGGCTGGCGCTAATGAACCCATAGATATTTTTAAAGCCTGGTGTGGTCAATCACGAGGGAAACAGCAGCCAAATCACCCCCATCTACGCTGCTCTGAAGCACTTCCTGCAAGGAAGCAGGCCTGGTGGAGAGGTGCCACAGTGCCCAGTCTGACCCCCCTAGTCATAGCACTGTCAGCGACTCTTGTTCCTTTCTTCTTTTACTTGGAGGAAATGAAAAGAAACTACCACGAAAGAAAAGAAAGAAAAGGAAGGCAGGAAGGAAGGAAAAAAAAAAAAAGGACTGGGATGGTTCAGCTTCAGAAAAATCTGAGGCCAAAGTTCTGACTATGAGCCATAGCACTGGAATACAAAGGTTTATGATACCAATACAAAAAGTTTTATGCATGAGAGAATTAGTAAACAAATACACAGTATTCAGTTTGAACCCAACCCATGTAATATTTATTGAACTTGTCTCATTAAAAATGGAATAAATCTATGTGCTGTTTTTATGAATTAGCAGTACACTTTAGTATATTTTCTGAATTGGATGCAAAATGTTATGTTTTCAGAAATTTGAAAAGTGATGCTAGAATGAGAAAGACTGATAAATGCTGTTTGCAACAATCATTGTGGGAAACAATGTAATGAAATTAAAGTACAGGATCCTGAATCAGACCGATGTAGGGTGGAAAGCTGGCCACTGCTTATAAGGTTTGTAACTCTGGACAGTTACTTAAAATCTTTCCAAGCATCAGATGCCTCATAGGTTGTGCTAATTGGGTAAGAAAATGCATGTAAAATGTCATTGCAGTCCCTCCCATTGAATGTTTAATGAAAATTCAATAAGTGCCAGTTATTACTGCTGTGATTATTATTCTGAACTCATGATTTTTTAGGACTAATGCCAGCAAGAATGGAAAAAGCAAACTCTGGAAATTCTTCCTTTCAAAGCTGCTATGATTCATCCCCTCTTGTCACACACCTGGCTGCTTCTTACAGTTACATGATCTGCCTGCATCTGAAGATATTTGAATTTGCATCCCTAATTCAGCCCTTTTCCAGGCTTCTCTCCCACTCTGCCAAAAGCAAAATTGTCTCAAATTTCTTTTGTCTGAAGACCTACTCTTTGTTTGGCATGTTTTTCAGAATAAGCATTAGTAAAATTTGTGTTGTCCCTTCTTGGAAATATCATCATCACAGCTACTTATTGGGTACTTAGTAGATGTGGAGTACAATGTAAAGCATTTTGCCTGTATTCACTCATCTTCGTTTATAATGTAGATATGGTACTATTTTTATCAGTGATTATAGATGAGGTAATCAAAGCGATATTACATTATTTTCCTGTAAGCAGATGATCTTTCATGAGAATTTAGGTAATAGGACTCCAGACACTACATTTTTAACTACTAGATAGACTGCTATCTATATGAGGATTTTAATAGTTATCTCAAGGGAATCACATTAATGGTGGGAATTTCAGTCATGTGGTATAAGATAGTCAAAGACAAATAAAGCTTCCTAAAATATGCTGCCTAAACGCTTCCATATTTTGTTGACAAGTAGGGTTAAGCTGGCCAATACCAAAACACAGTTAGCACATCCTTGAGAAAAATGTAGATATTTCATTTTATAAATAACATTTCATGCTATCAGATGACTATGTGTTTTAAGAAATGTTCCAGGATAAATCATTCCTTTTAGTCCCTCATTCTTTTGTGACTTTTAGAGGTTGTCAGTTAGAATATTCCTTTGTGGTCATGAGATTTTGCAGAGTGAGCATTTACATATTTCAGCTAAAGATAGCTTTAAAGATGGTTTAAAAATCATTCAGTACATGAATATTTTACTTATTGCTCAAATTTTTCATTGCCAGTGGATCAATATGCACACACAATTCCTTATCCCAACATTTGGCCCTTGTTTTTTTACTCAGCCCTATATTATTAAACTTTCCTTTTCACAGTTCTAATGTACTATCTTTTGAGTGCTTTATCTGTTTAATTAAGAGAGCCCAAAATAAAATCCATTAAAATAATTCATATGATTTTCATCTTTGCGTGATCTAAAAGCACAAGATAAAATATTTATTATATTTATATATAGTCACACTAGTAGTACACAAGCATAAACATTGAAAAGACAAAGATGTCCTCAAATAAAATATGGTACCATAAATAACTCAAGCAAAAGGGACTATTGGAGGCATATTGTATTTAGAGGGAAAAGGGATTACCTGAATCTTATACAAATTATAATACCTTGAAAATCAATCTTTTCTCACATTTTACAAATGAAGAAACATATTAAATGAATTAACCAAAGTCAGAGTTAATTGTATCAGAACTAAAACTAGAATGAGAATTTTCTGGCTCCTTGGTTGTGACTTTTTCAATTACAACAAATTGAATGAATTTGCAGTGAAGTCCATTCTCACAAGTTCAACTGATGCACTAGGGAAAGAAAAAGCATAGCAAACCTAAATATTTTTCTTTCACAATGGCTCCCAAATGCACTACTTCACTGATGATCAACTAGAGAAACAATATTGTGTTTCAATACCTTAGAGGGAAAAAAAAGGTTATGTGGAATTTACTATATAGTAATAGTATAATTCTTTATCAGTTAATGATTTGCAAATATCTCCTTCTAGTCTATAGCTCATATTTTTCACTTTCTTGATGGGGTATTTCATCATATATTGTTTTATTTTAATTTAGCCAAATACATACTAGTGTTTTGCAATTCATGCTTTTTTGCATGTTATCCTGTCAAGAATTATTTTCCTACAAGTTTTACAGTTTTAATTTCTTTTACATTTAGATCTTTAGTTCATTGGAAATGTATTTTCATACATAGTATGAGGTAGGGATCTAATTTTATTTTATTTTTATTTTTTTGTCAAAAAAACCATTTATTAGAATAGATTTTTCTTTCTCAATTCATTTGCAATGTCTTCTCTGTCATACACCAAGTTACCATTTAAATGTGAGTCTGTTTCTAAGCTCTCTGTTTGTTTCATGTGCAGACTCAAACTAATTCCAAGGGTTTTAATTATTTAAGTACTTTTAAGTATTGAGATCACTTAGAGTAGTCAATCACACTCCCCTTACCTCTTCCTTATTCTTTTTCAAAACTGTACTTGGCCGTACTTTTAGCCCTGACCCTTCCATGGGAATTTTAGGATAAGTTAGACTTACATTTTTAGAATGTATTATGGAAAATTTTAATTATATAAGAATGTAGACAGTAGTACAGTAAGCCTCCAGCTTCAGTGTTTCTTCAGTCTCATTTAATCTCTCTCTATTTTACTGGGTTATCTAAAAGCAACTCAAGGTACCCATCATTTTTCCTGCCAAAACTTTCACACTTATCTGTAAGAGATGAGGACTTTGGATCTGCATACTTCAGATGCGGTTGACCAGGGACGTTTTACTAAAGAGCTGATATTTAAGTTGAAATCTGAAATATAACATGTCAGTGATGGGAACACTGTCCTAGGCAAGAAAGTTTATTATGCTCAAAGAACTGAGTACAGATCAGTGTGGCTGGAGTTTGGAGATGGAGAGAGACAGGAGTGAAGCTTCAGTCAGATGAGGGTTGTATAGGGCTTTGGAGGACATAGTAATGAGTTCAGTTGAAATGATTGAAGGATTGAAAGTGGTTGAAAGATTGCTACATAGAGAAGAGGCGGAGACTTGGACAAGAAAGGAAGCAGAGAGAGCAGCTGGAAGGCTCCTAACACAGTCCAGGGGAGAGATGACAGCTATATATGGACTTGGCTGGTACAGCACAAATGGAGATAAATGGATGGATTGGAGATATATTTATACAAAACATGACTGTGGGAGAAAAACCAAATATATAAGAAGATAAAACACAATTTAAAAAAAAATCTCAGCAGGCTGAAATAAAGAGCTAAATGTAATGTTACCACTTATTAAGGCTAAATGTGAGGTCCTGATCCTAAATTTAAAACAAATCAAATAAAAACTAAATGAACTATATTTACATGGTGTCAGTGATCTGACTTAGCAATGCCTTTTTTTCCTAGCTGATTCAAAGGATGGTGAAGGTGAAAGCAACTTGGATTCCCTCAAGTGTGTTATATAGCTACTGCATAAATAGCTGCACAGCATCCAATTAAACAGTGATGTTTCTGCCTGGGAAAGCTATATATAGGCAAATGAAACCAGAAAGGCACATGATAGGAATGCATAATTACAGTGGGACCCTATTTAAAATACAGTACACCGTTACATGCATTCAGATATGATAACTAATAAATCAGGATCCTGCTACATCACAATGACACTCATCAAAATCATAAATTACAGTTAGCTAGTGAATTGGTATTAATTTCCATTAATGTTTGTGCTATTATGATGTCCTACAATAAATACATCTCTTTATTTTCACCTTATAAGTTTCAGTTGTATTAAAAAAGACAAGTCTTTACAAAGCTAAATGTTACCAAGTATTTAACAGTAATTGAACTAGCACCAGGCAGTGAGAAGAAAACACAATTAAGTACAATAAATCTCCAGAAAAGATAAAGTGTGTCCACAAATAACTACAATGTAAAATAGAATACAGTAAGTATTCAAGAAGTGCTAAAGTGCTGTTAGACTGTGAGTTTTTACAGAAACGGGATTCTGTCTCATTTATTTTTATATTTCCAGCTCCTAGTTGTGGTGCAATGAATGGCAAATAGTAAATGTCTAATAAGTCCATTCATTTATCCATTTATACAAATATTTATTAAGCCCTTATTAGATGATTAGATGGTAGGCATACCAAGACCTTGTTCTTGCCTTTAATGAGCTCACACTCATGTCTTCAAAACTCGTTTTGAGTGCCCTGCTTATTAGGGTAAGAACACACAGATAATGACAAATATGAATGCAGGGTGTAAGATGACAAGAAAGCAAGATCTGCTGTGTATGAAGTAGCAAGTGGAGGAGAAAGTGACCTAAGGAGACTGATGCCCACTTAGTGCCTTGAGACAGCAGAGAAAATTGACTCTGGACTCTTAGTAGGAGACACTTGTGTGGCATTAATGAACAGGTGAATTTGGAAACATAGTTTTGTCATGTTTTCCAAAACTTCTTGAAAGTTTTCAGGTGTCTTGAATGGGAAAATAGATATGGAGTGAAGGATATCAGGTGGGGGGAGTGACTAAGAGCCCAGCCTATAAATAAAATAAAAGACTGAAAGAATAGAGCAAATGGTAAAGAGTAGAAAGCTAGGTAGAGAAAAATGGCGGGTGGATATAAGGGAAAACAAGAGAAGGAAGTAAAAAAGTAGATGGGGGAGGAAAGAAGTGGAAGGAAAAGGGGTTGTGGTCTCAGTTTGGAATACTGAGTTGGGTATTTCAGAGGTAAAGCTGTGCTCATGTGTAAAAATCTCGTGGGTAAAGCTGTGGACATAAGCCACTAACTAGCATGGTGGTAAAGAACGCGAATGGAACAAAAGCAAAGACTCTAGGACACAGGTGTTCAGGGAAGCACGGGGCTGATGGGCTCAATGAGCCAGACATGGCTACTGACATGACTAAGTTTGGTGGGAAATACTGAGGTGGAAAGAAGCAGGGAAACCATTGCCAAAGTTTATGAATATTGGTGAAATACCAGAAGATTCTAAGGAGATGGGGAAGATAATGCATAGAATGAGAGACGTTATGAAGTCTTCACGGAAAAAGAAATATCTGATATGAACTTCATAGCAGGAATGGAATTTATATAGTCATAGAATGAGAGGAGAGGGAAAGATAGCCTGAAGGATGGTCTAAGTAAGATCAGGGGAAGTAGCAGTGATTAACTCTGTCTCATTTATCATTACCGTAGTCCATGATTTTGCAGATCAAATGATCTGGTAACAATTCCATTGTATCAGTCAGTAGGTCTTAGAGCATATTCAAGTCAATATATTTTCTGAAGGACCATTAGCTCATATCTATCTTCCACCACTCATAACTGGCCTAACTATTAAATACTTAACTCTCCTATCTCCCATAAACTAAACATCTAATGATTCAAGTGGTGTATGTCTGGTGTTGAGATATGGACATGACCTAGTCATGATCTGCATGATCCCAGACATGATCTGCAGCTGGGTTCAGGCCTGGTTGCACAAGCCCAAGCTAACTGGTTCTTTTCCAACATAAGTGGGTGCAAAGAGGCTGGGGATCTCTTAATTTAATAATAGCTTTTCACAGGTGTCTTTATCTATGCTGCTTATCCTCTCCTGCTTGGTCTTGGCTCCAACTTACTAATCGGATGCTACTTTGGATCCTTTTTGTTACAATCATATTATTACAGAGTAAGAAGGAGCTTTTGAGGGTCATGATGTCTTACCTCCTGCTCAAGGACTTCTAAAAGGCCTGTGTTCTGCTTGGCCTAAAGACTCCTTCGTTGTTTTAAAAAAAAAATCATTGAGTTGGGGGTAGATTGCTCCAGTAAATTCTCAAACTAATACCACAATGCTGGGGAGACATGACTTGTCACTGTGTCCCCAAGTTGTATTTACTATCACTGTGACATGTCTGAAGGATCCTAGCACACAGCTGTAACCTAAGACACTATCTTTGTTGAAATTGAATCTAGACTTTTAATGCAGTTTAACTGCTTAGTAAGAGAAAAGACATGTTCCAGTCATGCTTCTAGTAAAGTTTAATGTAAAAAAAATCTGTTTTCTATTGATTCTTTAACCCATTATGAAATGTGGAGTCAATTGTAGGGAAGTAATATTGGAGAAGGACTCTGACTTGGGTGTTCTTGGTGGCATATTTATGTTTAATGTATTCAGAAGAGGGAAGGAAGGAAGGAAGGAAGGAAGGAAGGAAGGAAGGAAGGAAGGAAGGAAGGAAGGAAGCAAGCAAAGGAGGGAAGGACGGAAGCACAGATTCTAATCTAAGCTCTTGGGTAAATTATTACTGTATCTCTGAATGTTAATCTCTACTACTTTTATAAAATGGGTATAATAATCAGCTACTAATCACACAACAATTTTTTGGAATATAAAAGAGCTCCAGAATGCAAAAGTGTTTTCGTAAATTAGAAAAATCTTATCTCTATGTAAGGCATCCAACTACCTGCTTTCATGTGCAATTTAGAATGTCTATCCTTTCACCTCTTGATATTTTCACTTCCTAAATACTGTACGTTTATTTGTAGAAACACTCTGTTTCAGGAAAAATAATGTGTTCCTTTTGGGACCATGTTTCATCACACAGCTTCTCATTACTCATGTGAAGTGCTAAGAACCTTGAGAGGGCAGAAAAAAAATCACCCCTCTTAGTTTCTCTGTAGCTCTCCTTTTGACAGAGCTCAAGTACAGGCTGTTTGGCTATAGAGCCATAGGGATTTGATGAAACAAAGCGTTCCACAGGACTACAGACTCTGCTGCTTCCATCTCAGGGGAAGTACAAGATATGACCTTGGTTGATGACTGGTAAGCACGCTAGTTGCCTAGCAAAATTCAAAAGTCCAAGGAAAAAGCCATAATGCCCTTATTGATTTCTATTTTGAAGCTTTTATTATCATAGTGTGGTATGCTGCAAATTGAGTATTTTAACAGAAAGCGTAGAATAGCATGGAATTTTTTTACTGCCACAGCTGCTGACATGTACCAACAATCTTATCCATTTCTATATTTGCAATGACAACAAAATGTTATGTTACACAATATGTTAGTGCTTCTAAAAAGCTGGGTACATGGGAGTTTTAAATATGAAAGATGAGCCCATGATGAGTGAGATTTAAATAAGAGCAGCCACATTTGAAAGAATCTCAATGTGAAACTAAATAATTTCTTAATGCTACACAAATTTGATAGCCTTCAAGAATCCTTTAAAACAGGTAATTATTTTTATTTTTGAAAGTAGAAAGATAAAGAAACAGGATTTATCAATAATAGCATTTCTGAAGGTTTATAACCATAACTTCAGATCTGATAAGATCACTGTAGATAAGCCTTAATTTAGATGAAATAATAAATAAAACATTTTCTAAAAATTTGTGTATCAATTTTTAAACTAGCAAATAATCTGAAATACATATCTAGAAACAAGAAACCCTTTTAAAATACTCCTCTCATATTGGTTAAAATGCTCAGCTATTTTATACAGCAAATATTCTAGGCAGAATTTTTATCTTGATTCTTTGTTATTCCTCCTCCTTTACCTCCCTCTGCATGACATGAATATTGTGAACAAAGAAGACTATTAAATGAAAAGGGAAATTTTTATTAAAACATTTACTAAATTATCTTTAAAAATCATGAAAAATCTGTCAGATTCTGTTTAATACAAAGTTAAATCAGCATTTTAGTAAACTAACTATTGCTACTACCACTGATATTAAATGATGAGCTGAAACCTTTCGATAACTTCTTGGACATCATGAAATAAGTCTATTTTCTTCAATGGGAAAAATAATCTCTACTGGACATAGCTCATTAAAAAGTCTCTATTAGTTGGCTAGGGTATACAAGTTAGCTCATCATGCCATTTCAATCTCCTGCTTTGCATATATAAACACAATATGAACTACAGTTATCATTTTTAGATGTTTAAATTTGACACATTTGTTGTAAGAACAGATGTAAATGAACAGAAATAAGAATTCATGCATCATTTTAATTCTGCAACACATCAAATTGTTTCCAAGTTTTAGGACATCTTACCATTCTTCGATTTTGTACAGGCATAGGCTCTGCCTGACAGTATAGATAAAATTTTGTGTTCTGCTTATTTTATAAGCATTGTACATACTGCCAGAGAGCCTTCATAACTATCATGAAAATAAATTAATTGAATGAATTACCATAACTTAATGGATCATATCTCCATTCTCATACATGTTACCTTCCTCTGCCTCCTCCTCCTCCCACCCCTGGTTTTTTGAATTACCATTAACCACCCACATTTTCATTTATACAGTTTCCCCTTGATTTTGATGTTTCTCCCTTCAGATAAATTCTCTGAAGTATAGACTTATGAATATTTTTATGGCTTTCATATTGCCAAAGTGCTTCTAAATTTCACTGTTAGTAATAGCAACATGTATACCTATAATAATTTGTACTACAACCCTCACCAACACTTAGGTATTAGTATTTTTTGTTAGAGGAAGGAATATTAATTTCACACAGATGAAATGTCTGTGATTTCATAATGAAATGACATTAGTATTGTTTTAATCTATATTTTTATTACTGTTGTTAAATGGTTTAAAATATTTGCTAATCATATTTCCTACTATGTAGATTATCTTTGGGCATGTATGTTTTAGTGTTTATCTCAAAAATTTACATGTATTTTTTTATACTCTATTGGAAAATAACCCAGCCTATAACATATTAACTGCAAATATTTTTTTCCAATATAAATTGTTTTTTCTTTCTCTTTGGGTTTTTTTATGTAGAAGATAAGTTTAATATTTTTATAACATTAAGCATATTAAGTACTTTCCAATGTAATTTTTTTCCTATTGCAATAAAGCTGATATAATAATTCTACTAAAATTCTGGCAAATAAGCAAACTTCCCCATGATTTAATTCTTTAAAAATGTATTTATCTATTTAATCCATCTGGTATTTTGACATATGTTGTGAATATAAATTACTTCTTTTTCAAATTTGTTAATACCACAGCCATTTATCAAATAATCTTTCCCTTGCCTATTGTTCTATAATGCTCATTTTCTTATAGATACAAAATTTAGATATAATGTGGGATTTTACATGTTTTCCTACATAGAGCACATTATGAAAAAACTTCAATTATATTGTTTTCTACTACAATTGGATATCTGGAATGGCTTTTCAACATTTATGGTTTCTTTTTAAAAATATTCCTTTGTTCTTATTGGCTCATTTCTCCAAATAGATTGTCATTCTCTCACCTTCTAAGAAATTTCAGTTGAGGATTTTATTGAGATTATACTCTTATATTTATAAATGAATGTTGAAAGCATTAATAATTTTATTTATCTTTACATCTGGAAACATAATCTGCCTATTCACTAATTAAAATCTTCTTTTATAACCCATAAGAAGTAACATTCTAAAGATATGTCCAATATAATATAATTAAGAAGCAGAATAAGATAATGGAAAACATAGAGACTATGAAATGAAACATGGATATATACTGAGGGTCAAATCCTGTGTGATCTTGGTCGGGATTCTTATGCTATCTGAGCCTCAGTTGTTTCCTCCATGAATTGGAGTTAATACTACTTAGTTTCAGGATCTGTAGGGAGTAAGGATGATATATATAAAGCTACTGGAGCATAGCACATATCCAATAAATGTTAGCTATGATCATAGTTTTTAATACAGCATATGCCTAGTACTTGACATTTTTCAAAGTTCTCTCATGTGTATTATCCTACTTTGTCTGAACTTTGCAAAACCCTATGAGATGATGTTGTTATTATCATTACTACTATTAAGACCAAAAAAGTAAATATATATCTTCTTTTGCATCAAAAGCACAAGCTCATTTCATATTATCATGATATGTGATTATTATATATTTATAGATTACCAACATCACACAATGACATTGCCCCAAATATTTTATAAATTTTTCTACTATAATAATTATAATTTCCCTTTCATCACATTTTGTAATTAATTGTGCTTGCTTAAAGGAATGCTGTTAATTTCAGTGTATTTCTCTCATGTTCAACAGTGATTCAGTTCCTTACTATCTCTTAAAAATATGTTTGAATCCTTTGGCTTTTTGGGTTGCCACATTTGCAAAATAAATTCTATGCTATAGAATCATATATTAATGGAATTAGCTAATCAAAAAATCAAAAACCAAGACCAGCTATCTATCATGATTTTGAGACATATTAAAATCTTAAGATTATATAAATATCTTAAGAAACATAAATTCAAAGATTATTTAACTATTACTTGTCAGTTTCCTTTAGCTTATAGATTGTGCTATCTTAAGAATATTTCATATCACTCCTTCAATCCTCATAATATCTTGCCTGACAAGAAGGGCTGGTGTTATAGGGAGGGAGAAAAAGAAATTTAAAAAAGAAGCATACATATACACTTATATTTGTTAGTAGACTTTAAATACTATCCTTGGGGAAGAGAGAATAAAGGAATGAGTAGGGAAGAGGTATAAGATTATAAACACTTGCACATTTCGGAGAATTTTGCTACCTTCACAACTTTTCTTAATGCCTGGCTGCCTAAATGCCTTCTCATCATAACCTAGACCTTCCTCTCCTAAATACAGCCTTTTCCCCTCCTGTTCAGAACATCATTTCAGTTATGAGAGGATACATTTTATTAAACCTGGATTTACTCTTTGTCATTCCTCATCTTTTCCCAGAACACTGGGCATTTCCTTGGAAAAATAATAATAATGAAATGTCATTTTTCATTCAATCAGTCGGTTAACATGATCAAATCATCCACCACCAAGACTCATCTAAATAACGGAAACCACTGAGTTGCCTCAAACATATTTCATTTTGGGGGTAATTGCTCTTTGTATCTCATCAATTGGAAAATTAAAACAACAACAACAACAACAAAAAAAAAAACTGGCAATAAAGGTATAAACAAAGACTGAGAGGACACAATTATCTTCACGGTAGAACCAGGCAGTCGGCTCAGGTCTGATCTCAGTACTCACGGGGGAAATGATTAGAAGTGGACGGATTGACACTGTCCCCGCTGTCAGCACTTTCACTGCTGGAAACGTCATCGTCTGATTCTCGCACAGAGGAGCAGGGCGAAGAGCCGTCAACTTCTTCAAACTTCCTCTTTAAAATTCCACTCATAGCTGCAGCGCTGTCACATGTACCTGTAACAGGAACGGGAGCAGTGGAGCATTGAAATATTTGACCGCTGAACGTGTAGTCAAGGTCTCCGGAGTCATTTTTATGTGGCTTTTTATTACACGAGCTGTGGTACAGCTTTCCCTCGGAAGGATCACCAAGCAGATTTTTATTCTATTTTTAAATTAACAAAAAATCAAATTAAATTAAACACAGAGTATTGGACCATTTTGTTACCAAAACGTTTTGACATTTTTAGACATAGTTCAATTTAATGTCATGCCATTATTCTTTTTGTTGGCGAATTGAGAAAAATCTACCTGAGTCCATAAAATTCTGTAAAGAAAACAAATGCTGGTATCTCCTGAAGTCCTAAATGATGACTGCATGATATTAAATTCATCTGGAAAGAACACAAAAAAGTATGCAAAAACTTTATACCTAAGTTTTAAAAATTCAAGAACCCTAAATAGCTGAGCACAATGAAGCTAATGAAATCAGGTCTGAGTTTTAGGTAGTTTCCATTTCAATGTTGCAGTAAGGTGATATGTGTCCCCATGCTACCTGGTTGGTGAAGTCATTGCCACTTTTTCTGAAACTTCCTAAGGCTATTTGCCTGGGAGACAGCACTAATTGAGTAGGGAGACCTGGGGGTGAGGAGTGGATGTGGTTTCTTCGAGATCATTTCTCTTGGATAAAGGGGCTTTCCACTCTCCCTGGGCTTCCCTTTCTCCACCTGCCCTATTTTACCTTGACATGGGCATAGTCCTTTGCAAACTAAGGATATTTTAGGGAATAAGCTATATATAAATTAGCTTAGATATATGTACATGATCTTACATTGCTAAATTAGGTTAACTTAGCTGAAAGTACACGTTGAGTATCCATTATTTAAAATGCTTGCGATAAGAAGTGTTTTGGATTTTGAAATATTTGCATCTACATAGTGAGATATTTTGGGGATGGGACCCAAGTCTAGACACGAAATTAATTTAGGTTTTATATATACCTTATACATATAGCCTGAAGGCAGTTTTATATAATATTTTTAATAATTTTGTGCATGAAACAAAGTTTTGACCATGTTTTGACTGTAACCTACCACATTTGGTCAGGTGTGGAATTTTCCATTTGTAGCATCACATAGGCATCAAAAATTTTGAATTTTTGAGCATTTTGGACTTAGATTTTCCAATTAGGAATGTTCAACTTTTCTTACTAATTTAATTCCATGCATTCTATTTTTCACCTCCGTTATGTCTATTTTAACTCTAATCTGAGTTCTTGAAACCATTCTTTCTTTTTTCCTGCCAGAGTATAGACATTCCTGTTGATCAAAGAGAAGCAAGACCCTTAAAGTTATTCTGAGGTCAACGTAGTTACATTATCTGGTACTGCTCTGAGAAATCTCTGAAATCCCCCCTTCTTTGTGCTCAGATCCCCTGAGTGGGGCCAGCTCTCCAAAGTCTAATTCAGTAGTTTTCAAAATGTGCTACTTAGATCATCAGCAGAGTGTGACCTAGGAGTTTGGTTAGAAATGCAAATTCTCAGTTTCCATCTCAGATCTGCTGAATCAGAAATTCCCAGGAAGTAAGGCCCAGCATTCCATACTTATGAAGCTCCCAAATCAGGTGACTTTGATGCATACTCAAATTTAAGAATTACTTGCGGCCGGGCGCGGTGGCTCACGCCTGTAATCCTAGCACTCTGGGAGGCCGAGGCGGGCGGATCGCTCAAGATCAGGAGTTCGAAACCAGCCTGAGTAAGAGCGAGACCCCGTCTCTACTATAAATAGAAAGAAATTAATTGACCAACTAATATATATAGAAAAAAAAAATTAGCCGGGCATGGTGGCGCATGCCTGTAGTCCCAGCTACCTGGGAGGCTGAGGCAGGAGGATTGCTTGAGCCCAGGAGTTTGAGGTTGCTGTGAGCTAGGCTGACGCCACAGCACTCTAGGCCAGGCAACAGAGTGAGACTCAGTCTCAAAAAAAAAAAAAAAAAAGAATTCCTTGCTTATTTTTCAGATGCTCCAGTGTCTCCCTCCCTGGACTTTGACCTTCCTTGGGTATGTCCACACACCAGCCCTAGACAGTCACCCAACCCAGCTCTCAATTCCTAGTCAAAATCTCTTCTTTGGCTTACCCTGGCATGATTCCTAGCAAAATAATTACAGTATTTAGATGTCTAATAAATATTATAATTTCAGTTTATTGCATTCATCTAAACATGCGTTGAGAAATATGCATGTGCTTGACTCCTTGAGTTGAGTGGGGATACAAAAGGGAGTTAGAATACCTTACCTGTCCTCAAAGAGCAAACATTCACTATGCTGGGTTCCATCAAATACCCCACATTCCTGTTCTACCTCAATCATTTTATTGATCCATGTCTTCTGCATGATTGTTATATTGAAAATAGAGACAGCAACAGGAAGATATATCGTCCATTATTTTGAAAATATAATCTCTATTCTGATTGTGATTTTACCACTATTCGGATTAGCATATTATTTTCTCCATCTTAGAGAGTGTGAAATGCATAAAATGTTCATGCATATCTGAATAGAGCGAAGAGAAAAAAAAGATATTTTAAGCAAAGTCTTGAAATAAAAGTAGGACAGGATATAAATTTTAAAATGGTTCACTTCAAACAAGATGCAAAGTAATTCATGAGGGAGAGACTCCAAGACACAAAGTAATACAAGATGGAAACCTATGTTTAAAAGCACATTTTTATAATAAGATATTGCAATGGGAACAGTTAAAAACCATGTTCTTGAGCTCCACTTAATTCCCCCACCCCACCCCTCCAGATTCCATAGGAAAGGCAGATTCTTCAAGAATCAAAGACACCTAATTGGGCTACAGGGAACCATGTCCCAACATTACAAAAGGTGGTACTTGGTATTCTTCTCTTCCTTTCTCACTTCCTCAAGAATGAGAGGGGAAATATTTGGAAAGACAATAAAAGAGTTAAAAAGTGTCTTTTTTCCTTTTGTTATTACATTTGGGACTGCCAAGAGCTGCAGTAACAAAGTTGAAGGTTGGATGTAATTTCTGTCTGGATATTTATAACTGAAAAGAGTTTGAGCTAGAACCAGGTGCAAGGAAGTAAGGAACTGTTTGTTTAGGGTATGGTCAGTATTTAAGGAAGAAATTAAACTAATTACAGTGGGTCATAACCTTAACTTATACCTATACTTATGAAACTGGTGAAGTGCTAAACTCTCATGAAGCAACAGGGCATCACATCTGTCTATAGTTTCACTGTCTTTTTAAAATACTATGTGAGCATAACAAAATGTTATAACAAAACAGGAGGGCCAAATGGCCCATTGTTTGCCAATATGTAACCTGTAATCTTTACTCAGTAGTGGAATCTTAAAGAGAGATGTAGTTTTCTCCTTCATCGTCTACATCATCTTACTAGAAAAGAAAAACATATAAGGATTTTTGGAGAAGACCCTGTCAATAAAGTGGTGTATATCCCTGGTTTGCTTGAACCCTGTGTTGATCACCTCAGAATTTGAGGATGGCAATATATGGCTGGCTAGATACAGATCCAAGTAAGGAGAATGAATGCTCACCCAATAGCTGCTCCTTAAATACCCACATACTATATTTTTGTTCCTAACAATCAAACTTGGTAGCATGAAGCGATTGAAAAAGTGGCAAACATTTCAAATTGGCTTTAGATAGCATCTAAAGAGCAGATGATAAAGTTGGAGAGGCATTAATTTATTCTAAACATAAAGAGCTGAATGTCTAAGTCTAGAACAGCCATTTTATCATAACTACCATTGTCCAATTCATGAAACACATGCTAGTCAAGGGTACCATTCAGACAGAGCCTCCTAATTGTTCTCTTCCATTCACTGCTGCTAGCTTCCAGTGTGTTTTCCAGGTTGCAGGTACAATGATAATTTTTAAATTTTTATTTATTTACTTATTTATTTATTTTGAGACAGGGTCTTGGTCTGTTGCCCGGGCAGGAGTGCATCATAGCTCACAGCAACTTCAAACTCCTGGGCTCAAGTGATCCTCCTGCCTCTTCCTCCTTAGTAGCTGAGACTGCAGGTGCACACCACTATGTCCACCCTGCTAATTTTTCTATTTTTTGTGGAGACAGGATCTTGCTATGTTGCCCATGCTGGTCTCTAACCCTTGGCCTTAAGCAATCCTCCCACCTCAGCCTCCCAAATTGCTTGGATTATAAGTATGAGCCACCTCACCAAGCCAAAATGACAAATTTAAAATTCAAAATTGATTATGTCAGTCTATATCTTAAAACTCTTAAGTGGTTTTAGATTGCCTTAGGATAGAGCTCAGAATCCTCAAAATGGCTTATAAAGTTCTTAGCAATCTAGCTTGCTAACCTCTTCATCCTCACTTTGAGCTATTGGCCTAGAGGCCAGAAAGAAATGGCAAGTTGGAGAAATTGAAAGATTATTTGACCTGAAATATCAATGATAAGGCCAATAGCTCAATAAATATTTGTCCAATGAATGAATAAAATCCTTTTAGTTCCATACGTTAATTACTTTATCATGTCTGTTTTCTTTGTTAGACTAGAAGCTCTATGAAGGCAAAAATCATGTTCATCTCATTTACTTCTCTGTCTCCCTTGATTAACAAAACATTTTGATTGAAAGAGGATTGAAATGAGATCGACCTTAAAATGTCACACAATATTTTGCTCATAAGCAACACAAAAATCAGCTCTGGACTAACTTGAGCAAAAAGACTTCTGTTGGAAAAATATTGGACTAGTACATGTAATCTAAGACAGAGCTAAAAACCAAAACTCAGGAAACACAGGAACCAGGACAGCTTCTAGGATTACGGGTGTAGAAATTCCTTGATCTTTTCTCTAGAGCTCTGCTGTTACCAGGTTTAAGCTCCAGCAACTTTTCTCTCTGTCTCATGGTTCAAGGGTAACGTTCCCAGGACTGAGTGATGTTTTGAACTGTCTTGGGTCAGGTGTCTGTCTGCCCCTTGATCTTTCACCTATATGGCGTTAGGTAGAGAGGGAAGTATCATGAAAAGATAGCTACTCGATTAGATACCACTCCATAGACTCTCACTCAGAGACTTTCAAAGCCAGTATCTCTTCCTTGTAAAAAACTGATTTATTGCATTTTATTTCATTTACCAATATATCCCATGTATTTACCTTTTGGCCAGGTTCTTAGTTTGGGATTCCCCTTTCCCTGCACCAACATCTCTTTGTCTACTGCAAAATTTAATTGAGAACTACTTTATTTAAAACATTAATAAGCATGTTGCAATCTTGGAAATTTGCTATTCTTGATTAACATATACTATTTATTTCATATTTGCATTAGATGTAACCATTGCTCAGAAGCTTCTTAGCACATTTGGGAACAAGTAGCAGAAAAGCATAAATGTTTCATTTCTCTCATCAAAAACATATTGATGATGAAACAACACTAGATCTTCTATGGTTATCAGTATAGTTATTTCATTGAATATGTTTCTGGCCTATTGGGAAGGCAAAGAGAATTGCAAGCTCAAAGAGAAAAGTATCAGAAAGATGTATGTGATGATAAAGGGAAGAGTTTGGCTTAAAATGCCAAATCAATAAGATGGATAAAAACATACATTTTAATGCCTTTGGAAGAATGACTAAAACTAAACTTTGGGTATGTGTTGTATGGACTCTTGTTCATTTCACTCTCTTTTGATGATCTAAAAATTCTACAGCCTTCATAGGTTAGTATCCTACCTAAATTTATCTAATGTATAATCCTTTTCTATTCTTATATTCTATCCTTATTTCTTAATATTTTCTTATCCATTATAAGAAAACAACCACAGAAAATGTGCTTTAAGAACATAGTCAATCACCCAGTTGTGAGGAACAGGTTATGTGATTTGCAGAAGAACCACTTTAGGGTTGCCAGATTTAGCAAATAAAAATATAGGACAAAAAAGTATATAGGACATTCAATTAAATTTGAATTTCCTATTTTAAAAAATGAATAACACTTGGGACATTTATACTAAAATTATTATTTGTTTATCTGAAATTCAAAGTCAACTGAGCATTCTACATTTTATCTGACAACACTAACTGGTTCTCTTGGTGAGAAAATAAAATGACTGTGCAATCAACAAAAACACCTATATAAGAAAACCGCCTAGACTGGAATATTCCTGTTCTTGAAACCCTGTAAATAAAACATGTAAGATCATTAGGGTGAATCATGAATTTACCAAACAGTTGGAAAAAGTGAGGGGGTATGTAGTGGTTAATAGGTTAAGTATAGGACTACTTATCACTGACGCAGAAATAAATGAAACTGAAAGGACATTAATTTTGGCAAGGCAAGAATTTCTTCATATGGTGATAGGGAGGTCCCTCTAGTGAGAAGTTGTCTCTTCCTTGGCCTGAGGAATGAAAGGGAAGTGAGCTGTGAGTTCTGTGTTCCTTTGAACTGGTAGTTCCTTATTCAAAGGTGTTTAGTGGATGAGCCTTAGTGGGTATTCAATCAGGAACAATGAAAGGCATCTACAGCCTTTCCAGTCACTTGCACCTGGGAGACTGGCTTTATCCTTTGCAATGCAAATTTTGTAGTTAAGCAAAGTGAGACCAACCTTTAGTTGCAATGGTCATTAACAGAGATTCTTCCACCACAGTGATTTAGCATAGATCTAGGAGCATATAAAACAACTCCATATTCTAATGTAGCGTGGCAGGGGGGGCAGGAATTATTCATGATTTGTCAACAAAATAAGCTATTTTGTGTTTTTCCAATAAATTCTTCCAGTAAGCACAAAAGGCTAAGAAAATAAATAAAGTTCTATTCCAGTGAACTTGATGAGGTGAGGGTACTTGCTTCAATCAGCAATGGCTCAGGGTCCAGGAAACACCAGTGTCTGGACTGAGTTGCACAGGAAAAGCTTTTCTTCTGTAGCTTTACTCAGAATGAAAAACAATTTTGATGTTTCTTCTGGTTGCTTCACCAAATTCAAATGATGAGGTGAGAAATATTGTATTGAAAATACTGGGAGTGGCTCATCTGTGATAGCAGGTGGTCAAAGCTTAGCTGGCAAAAGTAAGATTATTTGCAATGTGAAATCATCAACCAGATTGTCTATTGGTCTAGATAGAGGATGAAGAGGACAGTAGTTCAATTGATGGTATGTAGGTTTTATTTCAATATTTAAAAGAGAACTCAGTTTTAAAAAACCATGCTATGTTACTTTTATCCCTTTAGAAAAATTTAGTTAACTAAATATTCCTACATGTCTGGATAAATTTTTAGCTAAGTTAGTTTATATTAAATCCTTTTCCTCTCCAATTTTTTCAAACTCTAATTTTGAGTAATCTGTGATGTTCTGCCCTTACACTATTTTGTTAATCAAACACTGGCTATAGTCTAAAGTCTCCGCTAAATAAAATAATCATTATTTTAGGCAGTTTCCCTTCTAAAAGAAATGACTTCTTTGAACAATCTTAATTAATCTGAACAATTCTTACTTTTTTCCCAAGGCCTTTGACTCAGTTCTATTAGCTTTTGTTGTTGTTGAATCTTTAAACAAATCCATTTCCTTCTTTTCTTTCTGCTTCTTCTTCATTGCACTCTCATATTCTTTGCATAGTAGCCTGCAAAACTGGGGCATGGACAAGGTAAAGACCATCTCTCTAACGCTGAGTGTTATGTGACAGCATATTTCTCTGATTTATTTCCATACTGGAAATTAATTCCAAGTGTCATTTAGGAGGCCGTCTCTTTGCTACTACCTGGCTCTTTGTTTCAGCCATGGTGATCCTGGCCTCAGCTCCTTTCCCTGAGAGTACTTCTAAAATGTGTAATAAATGGTCATTCAATAACAGCAGAGAAGTTGTATACATATTTGTCCTTAATGTTCATCTTTTGTTTACTTTAATGTCATTTATAATACTTTTTGTATATTTATTTTACTAGAATAAAACCTGTAGACCAGAAGTACAAGGCTGAAGACTATTATATTAAATAAAGGCATAGGGAAAGATGAAGAGGATTTAAGTATCTTGAGATCTACTATGTGCAATTTATTTACAATCTTTATCTTATTGAAACTTTACAACAATCTTGGCAATGTGGCCCTTATCTTGCAGTTAAAGAAAACCAAGTTTCAGAGACGGAAGACTGCCACAAAATTTTTTCAGTTTCTTAGAAAGCCAGGATTAGAACTCTGTACATCCATACTATGCTCCTTCCCACTGGAAGACTTCCAGCAAATCACAGAGGTAACTACAATGCATAATATTTAGAATATTTTTATTAAAAAACAGTTCACATCTATGTGGGGGCAATGTTCCTTCAAAAGCAATATTTAATGTAATTTTATTAGAAGGTAATCCATCACTCTTAGATCACTCAAACAATTACCATTGAATAAGCAGAAGAATGCCTTGAACATTTACCACTCCATACATTCTAAGAATGTTTATGCATTTATCTCTAAAAAAAAAAAAAAAAAAAGATTTCTTCTTCTCCTTCCACGGTACTAGGGCCATTTCTGCCTAAACCCATTTGGCAGGGAATTAGCGTATCTGCCGCCAAGAGGAGAGGGATTTGGCAAGGATTTCACAAGGTAAAATCCCACAAGGTGTTTCCATGGGGCACCACCAATGTGAAAAATGCTGTTGGTGGCTTGCCAATGTGAGAAGTGCAAGTCGGCCAAGTGTACTTCTCTTGTCCAGGTGTCTGTTTAAGCCAAGAACCCTGAGAGCACTCCTGGCTAATAAATATTTTTGTTGGAGAAATAATGATTGTGGGGTTCCCCAATTATGTATGAATTCCTTCTGCCAGAGTTGCCTGTGACCTTGAGTTAAGGTCTGAGTTACTTTATGTGTGGTGGATCATAACATGTTTTGCAGTTTGACGATTTGCAGTTTGAGGATTTGATGAAAGAAATGAATGCTTTCCCCAGAAAAAACTGTGCACATAGCAGAAAAGACCATCTATTCATGGACTCTCAGGGTAAGAACCTCTGCTTTGGTGATTATGCCATTTCTCCAGCTTTAGTGGATATCCAGAACTTGGAGAAATGATTCAATGTGAACAAATTAGTTCAAAGTATGGAAAAAGTTTGAGAATCTACCCGCTCCATTCCCTTTACCACCAGAGTTACCCACTTCCTTCCTAGGAAAAGGCTCCTTCCAGCCCCTTGGGTTTCTGTCTGGCATGTGTGCCAATAGACCTACTGCATCTCATGGGGGCACTACCTCTCGATTTCTTGACTGTTCTCTTGGCTGCCACATACTACTCTTAAACAGCTACCCAAAATTGGCCTCATCTGTAACTTTGTGACTTGATAAATACTTAACAGGACTGGTTCTAAGTTGAGATATACTTTCCCAGACAGTATCTGTCTTTCCTAAAAGGTGGTTGGTTCGATAGCCTCGTTCCATTTATAATAATTAAAGTTAGCATTTAGTGAGCACCTATTATGGACCAGATCCTTTGTAACCATTCTCTGTAACCTCCCCCTAAATCCTACAAGGCAATTTTAACAAAGGAAACTGAGGTTTCAGATGCTTAGATCATTTGCTCAAGGTTTATGGCTAACTCACTCCTTCACTGAGAAATATTCCCTGACCAGCACCACACTAGGGTTCAGCGATCTCTTTGCATTCACAGCACAGCATGGTCCATGCATTTATCAGTACTTATTTTTTTTTTTTTTTTTTTTTTTTGAGACAGAGTCTCACTTTGTTGTCCAGGCTAGAGTGAGTGCCGTGGCGTCAGCCTAGCTCACAGCAACCTCAAACTCCTGGGCTCGAGTGATCCTTCTGCCTCAGCCTCCCGAGTAGCTGGGACTACAGGCATGCGCCACCATGCCCGGCTAATTTTTTATATATATATATCAGTTGGCCAATTAATTTCTTTCTGTTTATAGTAGAGACGGGGTCTCGCTCTTGCTCAGGCTGGTTTTGAACTCCTGACCTTGAGCAATCCGCCCGCCTCGGCCTCCCAAGAGCTAGGATTACAGGCGTGAGCCACAGCGCCCGGCCTATCAGTACTTATTATACTGTGTTATAATCTGTTTTACCTGATGTTTTCTCACGCTTGACTAAAATGTTCTTTGTGGACCGAGTATGTATTCCAGAGCCTGCTCAGTAAATAACTGGTCATCAACTTGGAGTCCTAATCCTGCATCAGCTACTAACAAGTGGCATAATTTTAAGTATGAAGATCACTTCTCTGGGTCTCAGTTTTCACTTCTACCAAAAAAGGGGTCAGGGCATAACTAGTAAAAATAGGTTCTGAAACCAAGTCATCCCCACTACCTGGGAGTAAATGCAAAATCTATGACCTCTATGCAAAGGGTCTCTAATCGTTCATGCCCTCTTCCCTCACTGTGTGCAAACCACATCAGCTAAATTGACTTAAGTCCTGCTGATAAAGGGTTGATGGACAGCTAGTCCACTTATTAATGGTAAAGAGGTTCTCTATGACTGTCTGGCTGAGGGATCCCCAGGAAGCTTTCCATGTTGCCTATGCTTGTGTGCCGTTGGGATTATTATTCACAGAAGCATAGCCAGAACTTGGGTTTTAATGCCTCTTGGTCCTAAACATTGATCATCATTTGGTATTTGGCAAAATTATATAATGGCATACATACTAGTCTGGTAGTCAAAAGTCCTTTCCCCAAAATTAACCATTAAGGTGCTCTTTTAGTTAGCAAGAATAGAGAAAAACTGTGAGGAACAAGATAAGGCTTTTAAAACTGTTGCAAATTTATCAAGTGGCCATCGTAAGCCTGTTTTTCCCACTCTAACAACAAAAGTACCATGTAAAGTCAATGAAAAATTTATTTTACATGCTTGCTATTACAACTAAAAACAGTACTTAGCCTGATTACTTGGATGATTGGCAAGACTTAGCACATTAAGGAAAAAACAACCACACAGATGTGGAAAAATTTAGTATTATTGCAGCACTCAAAGATAATATTTTTTTTCACCTTAGCACTTAAGAAGTTTTCCTTCAGTCTTTTAGAAAGTTTCTGATTGAATAATACAATAGACTATCCAATGTAAATCAAAGGATATTTAAGAGACATGGTAACCTTTTCCTTCAGAGGAATCATCTGAATAGTGTGAAGGAAAAAGAACGTTAAAAAAGCATTTCCCTCATTAAGTAATCTAAAATAGACATCAGAATAAAATATGGCCAAGTTTTAGAACCATACCCATCCAATCACTGGGATTCTGCCAGAGATATTGCACGGAAAATAAAAGACATTTAAAAAATTAGGACAAGTAGAAAAAACTACTTCAGATATTCTTTAAAATAAGCCACCACCTTAGGCACAACATAGATTTTTTTGCTATTTAAGACAGAGAACAATAGTTATTCAACCTGCAGCTGGCATTGCATTAAGAAGTAATTAGTAAAAATAATACATGGTGTAAAATTAACTATGTGGATTTTCAAGTCTTAGTGAATGTCCTACTGTCAGAAATTAAGACTTTTTCACAATAGAACTAAATCACAACAATGTTATACAATCTTTAAAAAGTTGGAAATACACTGTTTAAAGAAGATTCTCCGTTCGAAGAAGTTTCACAAAATCAAAGATTCGTGATATTCCTCCAGTTTATACAAAACTGGTTACCAATGTATATTTATCAAAAAGCACTTCTAAGTATGCTGCTATTAAAAGAATTTTTAAATAAAAAATGTATATATATTTTCTCAATTTCTTTTGAAAAATCTTGTGACTAAATCAATTCATGCAATATTTCTAAACATCATTGTGATATACAGGACGTTTAAAATAGCGATTAATCTGTGACATAAAGATCATTTCATGATTTAAACAAATTATCACTTGTATGTAATTAGATAAAATTAGGCTCTTTATGCCCCATGACAGCAGTAGCTCAGCAAACATTTCTTGGACATCTATTATGTGCCAACCTCCCTCATAATTGAAAAATTCATAGTCTGTGGACGAGATAGAAATTCTGGATAGAAATTCATCAGACATGAACAACTCCTGCCTTAATTGTACAAGGTCAAAATGGAAAAATAGCAG
The DNA here is from genome assembly GCF_040939455.1 of Microcebus murinus. NCBI lineage: Eukaryota > Metazoa > Chordata > Mammalia > Primates > Cheirogaleidae > Microcebus > Microcebus murinus. Next base: position 45,098,273 of record NC_134111.1, on the reverse strand, counting down.
AGCAAAAGCACAAAGATAGAAATTTGAAAAGCAATAAAGGATATAAAATAAGAGAGGTCAGAAAAGTACATACTGCCACATCATATCTGAGGATTTTGTAGAGATTGTACTTCTAGTTAAAAAGATTTCAGATATATCCCTGTAAAGCCACATATAGTTTGAACCTTGATGAACATGCTGACTGCCTTCTCTACTTGCCCCATCTGAACTCTGGGCATTAGCTGCTCAGTATTACCTTGGTATAACTTTCAATAAAATCCTGGTAGGTTCCCATTTTTGGAAAACAAATCTCTTCCTCATCCATTAAAACTTAAGGTATTTCATCAGGATTCTCTATAACTATAGGTTTGAGCTGAATTTGCCTCATTAATATCAGGGAATCAACTATTATGGGTTGAAAAATATTAAAATTAGCTATCACTTAGAATGTTCTTATGTCATGCCATTCCATTTTCATAAAAAATTCTTGATATGGAGACTAGTATTACCACGTTGCAGATGAAGAAGATGAGGCTTACAGATTTCTAGTACCATGTCAAAGCCACATGGCTTGTAAGTGGCAGAGCACAACGAGGAAGTGATCTGGGTTTGGACTTGAACCAAAGCTCTTAACTATTCTCTTATTCAGGCTCTTTATATTTCATGAGACAGCTTGAAGTCACACACACAATAAACTGCATAATAAAAGCATTTACCTATCAAGAAAACAAAATACAGTATCCTTCTGGTTTTTCAGTTGTTCATAAATTGACCTAAAGTTATAAAATTTTATTGTACTAAACAAAGTGACTCCGATTTATTAAAGAAGCAGTACTCAGGCCTTTCAAAAAATGCTAATGTGTAAAAGAGGACCAGAATATGAAGCGATTTCCCCCAAATATTTTGGACTAGTTCTCATTCTTACAGACTCTTTCAACATTAGGTTCATGGAACCCGTACTCCTTCAGATCTTCAAAGTTCTTCAGAGTGTGGAAGAACACCTACTAAAATAATGGTGTGTCTTGTGTATCTTAAAACAAACATTGTATTAGTGAGTTTTCAAAGAAATGGGGGTTTATGGCTCAGTTGTCTTATAACCTGAGCATGCACACATACAGCTAAATGCATTTCTAAATGAATATATGATTCATAAGCTTGCATGGAGATAAAGGAGTGACCAAGCAACAACCCTTCCCATCTAGTGAGTGGAAGGTGGTGAATTTGATGCCAGGCTTGAAAATGAGATGGATCACACTCCTGAAATTGGCAAGAAGAGGTATGTGGCACCAATGATTAGTCTAATCTCACCAAAAAAATTGGTCTCTGTGTGTTCTTTTATATATGCGATTCCTCATTTCCCTATGAGACATTAAGTAGTCTCAGATGACTGTTGATTCTTTAATCTGATAAATTCTCATTGTAGCAAAAAGAACACGTTTTCATTTATTTGGAATTCATATGATTTTCAATATCATGAGCATAAAAAAAACCCAAAAATAAATTTTATTTATTTTCTATGTTCCTATACTATATATGTATGTGTGTCAGAAGTTTAGTACATAGGAGAGAAGTATGGAAGAATGTTTATCTCTCTCCCTCTGCCTAGCAAAGTCTAAATGAGTTAGAATTTAATGTAAAGCCAGGTTCACAAAATTGATTTTATTTTTGGATTGCTCTAAGACAAGGAACAATTACTATATTAAAAAGAATATATTTTAACATGAAAAATAAGGTAGTAAAATTATAGAAAGCATATAAAATTACATATAAAAAACATGTAACAGTAAAAGGCTATTTGGTGATGGAGAATAGTTGGGAACACGTTTTGTCTTTTGCAATAAGTGAATATAATGGTGGGAATTATCATTCTTAAGCCATGAAGAAAAGTCTATATACTGAGTTCTACTTTGCTCAACAGGCAGAATGATGTGTACTATATTTTGCTTTCAAGAAAGCTATTAGCATTTTAAAAAACTGGCCTTTATATTTATAAACTCTAGCTATTTGGAAAATTGGTTTATGTTGTACAGATTATTTTCAACTCTACTAGACAAGGTATTACTATAGCATTACTATATATAGGTCTAATAAGATCCTTAAAATCATTTTACAATTTTTATACTTATACTTTTCAATAAGGTTGATTTAATTTTATTTAAATTCTACAATATGGGATAATAAAGGCAATTATTGATTGTTTCTTTTAAAATGTCATGTTAAAATGAATATGATTGTTTTGAATACTGAATTATTTTGAGCATTTTCCTTCTATGTGTCACAAATAATTAAATTCTTCTTTCTATTTCACAGGCTCCAGAAGTTCAGGAGAAGGACAAATATAGCAATAATAAAACTTAAAACATACACACGTGATTTTGAGATGACAACAGTTATTTGTAGATTTTAGACCCTATTCCATGCTGCTAGACTGAGTACAACATGTTTGCCCTAAAATCTTTTCCAAGCCTACAATATGGTCTCTAGTTTCAAGTGATGACAAAGACAGACTGGTAATCAGAGAGCAGGAAATTCATTTTTGAAAAATCCTTAAAGATTCCTTTGACGTCTGATAGAACACTGTTTGAGTACACTAAGTGCACATCTCCAAGGATTTGTTTTTAGATTATTCTATTTATTTTATTTTACTTCTCAAATTTGATTCGAATTGTATTTACACAAATACATTTTTCTATATACATTTAGATATCTAGACCATAAACTTACTATGTACATGCTGCTGAGATTTGTGTGGAAATAATATGGCCCAAGCTAATGCAAAAAAGACTTCATAGTTTTGAGTGAATCTGCATAGAGACATAAATTATCCAGGATATTCAAAGCCATAAATTAGCTACAGGACATAGATAGCTCTCTTGTGGCTCACGGAAGCACAACAATTCTCTTTATTTCACATTTGTCTATTATCACGTTTTCTCCAAGAATCTTCATGGGCTCTCCTTCTTTGGCTGCACTGTGTTTTTATTTCCATATTCAGAATGTGCTTACTGGTAGCAGTTGCATTTACAAAGTCAGAAGAACTGGACAGCCTAGATTAATATTAAACTCGGTTCTTTCTTCCCTTTCTGCCTAGAACATATGCAGAGGTTAATAAAGACACTACCTGAATTAAAGGTAAAATAAAAATTTTATTAAAAATTATTGGATTAAATATGATTTATCAGTAAAGAATATTTTATTTGGCTGCTTAAAATATAAGTTTTATATATATAGGAAAATAATAGTATGTTATGTATACAAAATATAATATACATATATTGCTATATATACATATGTGTGTGTATATGTATGTGTATATATGTTTGTGTGTATAGATATATAAAAAGGCAAAAGTCTATTAATATTGTTTGGACCAGGGAATTGTATGTTTTGATCAACATAAAAAAGGAAATAATTTACTTAAAATATACTCCCTTTAGCTAAAGTCATTGAAAGTTTCAAAAGAGAAAGAGTTTAGAAGAAAATGTCACTTTTTGCATTTTTAAAAAGCTCATACAAAACATGAATTCCTTTTCCTAAATTAACCTCCGGATCCTGGATAAATGTCATAATGTCCCCATAGAGTGATAAAGGGTGAGAATCTAGCCCTGAATAACCACTACAAAGTGAATTTCATAAATATTTGAAATAATTGTCCTTCACTGCTTTCAATGCCCATCCTCTTCTTTTGGGCTCCCCTTGAGCCTTCTTCCATAATAAAATAAAAGATATTATTGCCAAACTACAATATCTTAAACATTATAATAAAATTAACTCCCCTTTTTCAGTGCAAAAAAAGTAATTAAGTGTATCTAAATATGTACTACCTCTTCACATGTAAGCTTCATAAAATTTATTTTTACATCTTATGCAAATATAAAAGCATAAAGCAGTAATTTCATGACTAAATGCTATTTTTGCCTCTTCATTTTTTCCAACATATTTTCATACACATGCAACCTGTAATATAGACAGATGCACAGTTGATGCAAATGAAAATAACATTTTTTTCATCAACATTTTAAGTACCGAATTGATATATTTAAATTTTTTAATGCTATGGATAAACAGTTTGATCATGTTGTTTTAATTAAGTTTATTTGAAAATATGTTTTGGAAATAAAAAAGCAATATGAACAATAAAAGTGAGTACACATTTGTTTGGTGCAGGACAGACTTTACTATGATGTAATCACACGTTTTACAGAAGTGTGATGTTTAGTGCATGGAGAAAAGACTTTTGTCTTGCCTGTGACATTTACGAGGATCACTTTACAATCCAGACTTAACTGAAAGGAAAAGTCATAGGAAGTTGAACATGTTGAGTTCAAATAGCATGATCTAAAAAGTCTCAAAGAAAATTAATAACAATTAGAAAAATCGAAGAAGGATTTAAAGGATCTAGACCCAAAATAAGGAATTATTTCTCTGACAAGATGTTTAGCAATAAAACAGTGAAAGAAAACTCTCAAAACCAAAACCCCCTCTTGAAGTCAAAACATAACTTATTAAAACTGTCCTTATGATGTTGTGTGGGATATAAACAAAGGAACTCCATTATTTAATTCCAGATATCTGTAAGAATCTTAGGATAGGAACTCAGATCCTATTTAAAATACATTTCTTTAAAAATGTAAAAATTTTCTAAAAGTTGTAAGTCTTGATATCTATCTAGATGTTTGAACTCAGATATCTCTCTGCAATAAAGACTTACCTCCCCCCCAAAATGGAATTATTTAGAAGCCCAAACACAATTTTTTTCTCATATGAAATTATTCCATTGGAACACAACGTCCATGTTTCAGAGAAAACATGAAAAAGAAAATTGAAAAATAAACTAGTTAAGGGAAGCCTGAAAACCAGGAACACCCTGCCAATTGCCACAATGAATTAAAATAGCCAATCCTCATCAGTGTCTATAACAGAAATAAAATCAGGCGCATCATGAAATGTCACCATACCTGCATGCACTTTAAATGAGTACGACACACACGCTGCAAAATCTTCACTCCCAGAAATAAAGCACACTTCATTTAACTGCTGCAAAACACTGCTGCAGGAGCCCAGTGCATTTTTTTTCAGGCAACTGATCCAGCTTTCCACCAGCCCTGTGACCTTTGAACTCCCTTCTGCCCCCCTCCTCTCTCTTCTGCAGTCAAAGCCTCTGAGCTGGTCTCATTTGCATAAGGCTCAGGCAGTCCTCCAGCAGCTGAAACGGAATGCTGGGTAAGGAATTGTGGAACTGCAGTTCTGCCAGGGTACCTGAATCACGGGAGAGCAGGAACACGCGATGGGGAGTGGGCAAGGGTTTTACTGGGCTGTGAGCATCACGTTCCCCCGTGTCTGTTAGTGGACAAATGATTTTAACGCTTTGTTTTAGAGTCCTATTCTCACTGCTTACCCCCTCCCCACCAAAAGAAGCTGTCAGCAGCGACTATGGTAACCAAGGAAACCCAAATAGTCAAATACTTCATTTAAATACGTGTGGAAGGCCAATTTTAAATTTTCATTAACTTCTCTTGTTTTTGAAACATAGCTTTTTAAAAAAATTCAAACACATATTGCACGTAGAATCTGGCACATGGGGTATTTCTTTTTGTTGCTGTGGTTTAAACAGCATCTTACAGGCATAAATTTATATTAGCCACTATACAAATACATGAGGTCACTATAGTAATTCTGTAAAATGTTAAATGTGCCTAAGTGCCTTGGAGACTATCATCCTAAATGGTGTCCAAAAATTAATTGTAAAGAATTTAGGTCCCAGGATGCCTTTAAAACAATACAGCAGTAAAAATGTAGAGCAAAGTTAAACTATGTGTTTAAATCTAAAGATTCATATGGCAGTAATGCTTGTCTGTCTTTGGCAAAAATGTTCAGTGTTATGCTATTATTTGCTAGTTATTTCTTCCCTTGTCTTCCTATACACAGCAATCTCTGTCTGAAACATAAACTTCTCTATTGCTCATAAACATAAGAAGTGGTTATTTTCTAGATAAAGAAGGTCATGTGTGTTTATATATTTTTATAAATATTCATAAAGGCATATATTCTTTCCTACATGGTAAACCAATGAAAATATGCATCATCAAATGATTAATCCATTCCTCTTTTTAAAATTAAGCTAATTTGTTTTTCTCCATAAAGTAAAATGTTTTATGCAATAATCTTTTCCATTTCCCAAAAGAAATGTAACATGAAAAATAAAAAGCATACAACACATGCACATAAATGTATATTATTAAATTATGTATTTAAATACATTATCCCAATAACATTGTTAATATTTCAAAATTTCCTGGTTTTTAATTTTTTTATTTAAATAATTAAATAATCCAAATCTTCCTTTTGCACTATACTGAAACACATCAACAAATTCTGAATGACATACCATCCGATTGATAAAACATGTAAACTATTGCAACATAGAATTTTTTAATGCTGGAAAAATAAATTTGAAGCTTTTTATTTGAGCTATTTTTTGGTAGTATTTTCCTTTCTACTATTTCTGCATATAGAAGATTAGAAATTATTGGATGCATTTTTTTTCTTATCCATAAATTTTTAAATAGAATAAATAACTTTTCAGTTTAATGTAATGATATCAATATTTCTCCGTCACATCTGCCTAGAACAACAATTTAATCACGTTGGGTCAATTCAAGTGCATCCTTTATATTACCCACCACAAATATCTTGCAAAGTTTTTGTTTAAGGCAAAACACATACCAGCTCATTCTAATTTAAATCCAATCAAACACAAGCAAGTGTTGGAGTAATTTATAAAATCACCAACCTGTTCAAATAGCTGTAGTTTTTTAGTCCTTGCACTGTTTATTCATTAGAATCCAAAATAAGTTGATTATCATTTTATAATATGTGTCAGCATCACCAAAGACACAGTTCTTCTTGGTTCAGCGGAATCTTCTTAAATTTCCCAGCCCTGTGTTTTATTGCTGGTACCATATGCTTTATTGTTCAGCGACAAGAGCTTCACTCTGCACAAAGACTCATTACCTACTGCTTGCTGCACGGCATCAGCCTCACTGAGGCTGCCTATATGTGATCACATGGAGTTTTGTCTGAGAAAGCCAGGCGTGCCACTGACTTCACTGTGTCTATGGATATTTTTATCAGCTGAGGTCTACTAGGAGGAAGGAATAACAGATTAGGAAGCTGCTCTAAGTCATTAATGCAGCACAACTTATGGAAATCCCTTCACAGGAATTTTTTTTTATTATAGAAAACGTTTGAGCAAGCATTCAAAAGCAGTTAACTAGATTTTATTTTAATAAGAGGCTGAATAATAATTTAAGGGAAAAGAACTTGCAAAAAGCCATTTCCTACCTTATGCTTTCTAAAAGTAGTTTTGTACAAATGTTATTAAAGAGCCTTGTGCTACTGAGTGATTTGACAATATGTGTTAACCTTTAGATTGCTGGTATTTCTTTTTCTTGGGTTTGTTTTTTTAAAAAACCATAATTGCTGTTTCCCTCAAAATCTCAATGAAAAAATCTCAGTCACTGAAAGATACTATATATGAATAAAAATATATATCCTAATTACTTTTGATAAAGTAGATGAGAGGGTGAATCTTTTTTATTGATGTATATAAATGAGGTAGATGATTAATTTATCTTCTCAAAACACAACACATTCCTAGAACAGCTGACTTCAAAGAACAATGCAGATTTCAATTTAAAGATCTAAAGAACATATGGTTCAAATTAATTTTTAAAATTGTAGTAACTTATTTTAGACAGCTTACCTCAATAAAGCATATGATTTATGTTGTCTGATTTCAGTGTTAACAAGTAGTTTCAGAGTTGACTACTCAACATTCATAGGAATTTTCTGCTGCACAGATATAACATTAACATATATACAATATGTGTATGTAGTTGGATCATCTTTCCAAATATAAAAAAAAATCTCTGAAATTATTCCTCAAAATTTGAAAATGGATTGTGGGTTTCTAAATTAAAAAACTATTTGGTTATTGGAATTTAATAAAAAATATCAATATATTATTTGTTTAATAACTGTCTAAATTGAATTGGTACTGAAAGCTAGTGGCTTATAAATCTCAGTGAATATCTTATGACAAATACATGCAAAGTACAATAAAGAGCACAGAAGGAAAAGTCAGAAGCACCATAAATGAAGATCAGAAAATAAATTTTCTGAATAGTTAGAAATACAGTACATTTAATAGTACTTGTAAATAATTCAGTATTTAATCTTAAAATTTGAATATATGTGTGTGTGTGTGTGTATACATATCTACGTAGGCCTTCCATTAGTAAGAAATTATTTTCAAAAAAAAATATTGTAACACAAATTTTTGTGTCAATTGAAATTTTTAAAAATAATTTTAAGCCAGAATAGGCAAGTGTGGTTAAATAGCTCAGTCTTTAAATATAATGATTTAGTATCTTTCTCTACAATTTTTGCAGGGATAGCATTGATCTAAGTGTTTCATGACTTAAATAAATACCTTTGGGTGTTTTTTTCTTAACATTGAAAGAAATATTCAGATATGTTTTAAATGCCATCATCTTAATGCTTGTTCTAAAATGCTCATGTTCATTTTTCCTTCTGCACACAAGAGCTACACTAAAGCAACAAAACCTTGGGGCATTAAAAGAAAAGGGAAAATAAAGGGTTTCCAGCTTATAAGATACCTCTGGGTTCTTAAAGATGTGTACATTCTAGTTAATATCTTTGATGATGACATCATGCTAATGTACAAGGAAATAAACAAAAGGCAGCCATTTTTCTCTTACTGCATCACTTCAAAAACAGTCAAATAAAATGGTTGCTGAATGGAAGGAAAGAACCAGCAGAAAACTAAGTTACTTCCAAGTTTTTAGTTGGTGGGGGTGACAAGGGGGAAAGGGTATGAAATTGGGGAGAAAATACATATATATGTGAAGTTTGTGTGTATGCATGCAAAGAAACAATTCAACAATAAGAAAAAGCTATAAATAAATATAAGGAATATAAAAATAGCTAGCAATTAAAACAAATTACCAATAAAATAGTGAGTTTCCAATGGGAAGATTATGATCTATAAAAATTAATGTATTAAATATATTGTTGAAGTCATTATTGTTGAAAAAAGATATTTAAATGTAGACACCAGAACTAGAAAGATCTAGAAAAAGACAGAATGAATCATGACGTAGTCATAATCTCTCCAGCTCTGCTATTGTCTTAAATGACCTTTGTGAGTTATGCCAGCATCTTATGTCTTAATTTTCAAGTTTGCAAACAAGAAACAGAAAAATCTTTAGAGAGCATATCATGGAAACATATAGCAATATTTTATACTTCAGTTCCCCAAATTGGCTTTAGCCAACAATTGTCAACTAATATTGATAAAATAGAAAGATATGACATAAAATTCTAATGATTGTTCAAAGGAATTTTTAAATGAATTATCCTAATAGCACAAACAAATATAAGTAGATAGGACTTTTGGAAGTAAGAGGTGATTTATTTTTCTAATACATGCAGAAAAAACAGAAATAAATTTAGGCAGTGCTATAATTTGAAATCTCATAAAATTGTGTCAAGACTAAAACAAATTACAAAATATGTCCATCCTTCCAGTCAAAATTCTGGAATTCTCTGCCAGTGACAGGGCAGGAGAATAGCCCCAGAGATACTCAAATTTCACAATGAACAATGGTGTCCCTGCTTATATAACAGTTTCATCAGCCAAAAGTTCTTTAAATTTGAAATTAACAGAGAAACACAAGATCACAGATTTAAGAAGCAAATTCCATCAAAGATTAAGAAGATGTTTTAATTTACTTTACCATATTAAAAGCTGTAAATTGAAAAAAAAGGGGGGGGATGTTAAGTCTTACTATTCACTCTTTTTAGCTTGGTTTTTCTCTAAAGACAAAGAGGCCTCACAGAATCATTTTTATTTACTCCTCTTTCCTACAAAATAACCAAAGCTTATCAGAAGTTACCCAAAATATTTGCTATCTAGCTCTTGCAGGAACTTAGGAATTTAGGCATAGACATACTAAGTAGATGACCCCTTGAACATTCTATTGGGTGAAGGAAGATTTACTGACACCATCACCTGTGTTTCCTGGAACATATTAATTGGTATATATACAATTTACTCCTGTTGGGTTGCCCCTTGATCAGACTGGATTTTCTTGCTACATTTCATCCTCCTTCACAACACATTCAGAGAAGTCAACAAGTCGGCTATATCAGCTCAAAATCCAGGAGTAATTCAATTCAATTCAACAAACATTTATTGAGAAGTTACCACATACTAAGCTCTGAGACAGTTGCTAGGGATATAAAAATGAAATATACACTTTTCCCAAGAAGATTATAGTCTCTCTGGCTTGGGGAAAAAAAAAAAAGAAAAGTGCTGAGCATGTTATGGGAAAGTGGTTAAATAGGGACTTTTAAAAAAATGTATTAATATTTTATTGACTAAATATGCATTTTATGTATAGTTAACATAATTTCTTTATTTTCAATATTATCTCCTAAAACCAGAAAAATCCTTGTTGTAATTAAAAATTATTTATCAAATGTCAAATTGCAAATTATCAAAAGTTTCTTTTGGATGTTATAATCTAGAAGAGATAAGACCTTACTCATAAGGAAATATTTTATATATTTATAATATACTATATATTTATATATAACATATATATAAATATATAATGGCTGGAAATGATTTGCTTTCTTCCTGCAAGAGGTAGAGTCTAATATCCTTTGCCTTTATTAGTAGCTGGCCTTAATGATTTACTTAACCAATGGAAGCTGCAGAAGTGATGTTCCGGAAATTTCAAGGCTAGGCCCTCAGAAACCTTGTGGTTTCCACTTGAGCCTCTTGAAACACTGTTCAGGAAAACTCTGGGCTGCCATGGAAGAGGACTGACTTCCCTGATGCTGCCATGCTGGAGAAGCCACACTCTGGGAGAAAAGGGAATTCCAAGTTGTAAAATGGCACCTTGAGAAAAGCTCAGGAAAAAAGGCAAGAGCTTTATTAAGTACAATGAGAGGACCTGTGAGAAGGCTTGGGTGACAGGAGATTTAGGCAAGTGGTGGGATGTGGAAAGAGAAAAAGGAAGACTGGTGCTTCCTCTTGGATCACCCTGCAGCTTGAGGTGAGGAGAGCCTTGCAACATGCAGGGCGTTGTGACATCACTAAGGGATGAGATAGGAGGTATGAGTAGAGTCATGAGCAAAGAAAAGAATTTTGGCAGTTGAGGAGGGACTAGCCAGGTGGAACACTGGGGCTACAGCTCTGGTCTGATGAAGACGGGAAGAGATGATGAGGGCGTGAACCAAAGGCAGTAACTGAGGAAGGAGAGACGAATCCATAAATAAAGATGGAATATTTAAAATCAGTTGAATAAAATGGTCTCTGTCTCAAGTTATAGCCTTAACAGTCAATGGTTCTACTATCTACCTAGAGATAGCAGCAACAACAGAAAAGGCATTATTAGTTCAATGGTTCAGCTACCAATTAGATCTAGAAATAGAAAGCATTGATTAAACTAGTTTTGTTAGACAGCTTCACTAATATCATAGGTATTTTGATTTGTATTGGCTTTAGTTTGTGAACTTTCCAATATTGTGAAAGATTGTCAATATCAAATATTGTTAATGTTGTGTTTGAAGACTGACAGTAAAACTGTAGGGCCTTCTTTAAATAAGGTATACAGAGGAAAGTATTTGTATTTTTTTTTTCGTATCTGATTCCTAAGGGGGAAAATGTAGAAAAAAAGATAAAAATGTCCTAGTTATGCAAAGATAAAAAACATAATTTTGGATAATGCAAGCTAAGACTTATACACACACGCTCACCATTACTTATCAAAGCCTACTGGAGTTTTATCTTTTTTATTTTTTATTCTATTTAGATATTAGACTACCGGAGCAGCAGATGTTAACTTAAGCAGCCAGTGAATGGCCACTCGGAATGCAGCAGGTCAAGTGCTAGGAATAGCTCTATAGTTGCCGCTACTGTATCTACGATGTGTACATAAATCATTTGAACATGGCTGTAAAGAAGACTTTATGCAAAGTGACTCAGAGAAGAAAGTGTCCACATTCTTTCCCTACCCTTCAGTCTCTATCACTACCAAAGCATTAGAAAACAGCACTTATCAAGAGAAAAGAGTAAACGAAGCAAACCTCCTATCCGAGAACACAAAGGATACATTTATTTCTTAATGACCATAAAAGTTGATTACAATGATTTCTTCTTATGCTGAATTAGATGTCTCACCTGTGACACGATAAAATATGGAGCAAAATAGGATATGCTAAAGACAAACATGAACTGAGCAGTTTAAAATAAAAAGAATAATTTAATGGGACCGATGGCTCTTCCATTTCGATGGGAAGGTTGCATCATGACTAAAAGGGCTATGAGACTGCTTTTGGGGTCAAGGCACAAAAACGTTTTTGATATTTTGATGTTTTATTTCACCAACACAAATCCACAAATACTTAGCTAACCAAATGAGTATACTTTAATTTGTATCACAGAAACATACAGAAACAGCTTTGGCATATTATTTATCTGGGTTCATTCATTCATTCATTCACACACTTACTCATTTTACATTCACCAAGTACCGTATGCTTGGAATTGGGTTCAGTGTTCTGATATGTTAGTGAGATGAATAAGTCATAGTGCACAAGCTAAATGGCTCTCCATCTAGAAGCAGGGACTGATATAAAGAGATAGTTACGGCATAATGAAATGGGTTCTATAATTGAAGAACATATAATAACATAAAGACAGACTGAATCATGCTATCTAAAAATGGCTAATAGTTTTCAAGTGCTTACTAAGTGCTTACTAAGTCCAAAGTGCTTTGCATGTATTGATTAACTCATGTACCCATCACAACAAGCCTATGAGGTAGCTACCTTTACCATCTCCATCTTGTAGATGAGACAATTGAGGCACCAAGCAACAGAGTCAATATTCAAACCCAGATAGTGTGGCTTTAACCTACTGTGGCTCTACTGTGAGCATGTTATCTAAGATACTCATGGTGGGGTGTGCAGAAGAGGTGACATGGGAAATAATTGTTAAAGCCATGACCAGGAGTTGTTTTGTGGAAAAGAGGAAGAATATTCTAGGCTGAAAAGCTAGAATATATACAGATTCCAAGGCATGACTAATGATCTGTGAAGAAAACTAAAGAATTCACTCTGAAAGTGCTAAGATTGTTTGATCTTAATAGACGTGTGCTTTTGTAATGCTGGAATGTTTGACAGTCATCTTAGAGTCATACAGGATATTTAAGTGGCTTGATTACAACTGTGTTTTATTAAGTAACTGGAAATTCTTGAAGAATGAATTGCAATGAGGGCCTGGAAGAAGAGATATTCATAGATTATCATCTATAAACCCAGATAGACAAGTCTGTCCATGGCAGCTAACTTTTAGGAATATAGAATTTTTTCTATATTCTTAGTGGCCTGATTACAGGTTAAGAGAGAACAAAGAGCATTTGCCTTTTTCACAAAAAAAACTTCAAATCTTGAATACTATCAATTGAACTTAATTATAATTCTCATGTAAAAAAGCCATATTAAAGGGTTCTGTGCAGATTAAAATCATGCTCCTGATCAGGAAATCCACCTCCATGCTTTCTATTAATCATACAACATGAATAAATACAAGAAATAAATTAGATTTCTCCTTTAGGCAAATATTTTAATGAGCTTAATTTCGTGGCTTGCTATTAATGCTAGTGGCTGGTTTCTTTGATATGAGGCGTGCATTTCTTTCTTGTTCATATAGTCAGCTTCCTATTTAGTATTCATTATTCATGTCTATTTTTATCAAAGAGCACTATTACATGAAACTATGATCCAAACATATTTGACTCTGGTTTTTATTTATGGAAGCAAGGAAATTATACAGCCTTATTACACTGGTATATGATTATGTACACATACCCATGTTATAATAGTACATATGTGTTCCTTCATATTAGACGTTGGTGGTATTTAATTTGAGTGGTCTTGTTAAAGGACTGGTATTCTTCTCACAACTGTATTAGTTTAGAGCATCAACATGCCATTGAAGAAAAGTAATTAGCTTTGTAAACAAACTAGTAAAAACAAGTTATTTTCATCACAGTCTCAATAAACTCTACCTAGATGTTCTAAAACTTGCTTATGTGAATAGCCAACCACGTAGGATTAAGAATAGAGAGAAGGGCAAACACATTTTATTGGAATATTATGACCCCTGATAACTTGAGCTGACAACCATGGATACTACAGCAACTGCTATTCTTTGTAGGCCATAGTAAGATTTGGATCTTTGCCTCTTTAATTACTCATGATTATCTATGGATGTGCAATTATGATGGCTGAGAAAAAAATTGGGCACTATACTGCTACTGTTTCCCAGCCACTCACAGTAAGATGCTTTAAAGTTATCTATATATAATATGTATTTGTTATATTTACACAGTATTTCTTTGCTCTAGGAAGCCTACAGCTACATCACTCCCATTTACTATGTTCTATGGCCACTGCAAAACCAGGTGGCAGCAAGAATGCAGTTTTTAAATATAAAGATATGTTTAAAAACCACATATGTAATAATTGAAGCTTTCAATCCCCTACATATATTTAATATAGATTTATTAGTGTAGTGAGATGTCAGATAGCCATTAAAATCAGAATCATTATGATTTTGTAAAAGCAATTAAAATGTTTATAAAGTAATGATTAGTGAAAGTTTACCAGAATTTCAAATAAGCATGGTTATAACTAATATGTATAGAAGACGATTAGGCAGAAATATAAAGGAATTAAGGGACTATGTGTGAGTATAAAACAATACACACATTGTGATCTCAGTGTTTAAAATATAGGTAAGCATAAAATAATTGGAAAAATATAATCAAACTTATGAAAATAGTTATCTTTTGAAATTAAGTAATAGATAATTTTGATTTTCTACTTTGGATTTTTCTATTTTTCTGTTTTCTGTTATTAACACACAATGCAAAATTTAATATTAGAATTATTATTGTATTTGAATTAGCTATATAATTATATTATATTAAATAATTAAATATTATTAATTACATTATTTACATTATTGCAATTAATATTAATTATATTACTATTAATTTAATGAGAAAAGCATTTAAAAATAAGGGGGCTATTTAAACAATTTCAACTGCTGCAAGTTTAAGCTTTTAGACATCAAGGAAATTTATCTTTGCTTCCACACTCTACCCTTAGGCTGGATCTGAAGCTTGATTCTAAACTCTAAAGACCTGATTACTTTTGATTAATGGACAGATTCCTCTTTAACATTTTCTTCAAGAAAACACACAATATGCTGCTTTTCTAAATTTGCTTTCCAGGTACTGCAAAGAGGTTCATATATCTCCTCCCATTCCTTCCCTAGGTGGCCATGGACCAAAAAGAATGATTGAGATGGCACATTAAGGTATCAATGAGTGACATTACTGACCCAGCTGCCAAACCCTACAGGACGATAAATTAGTTTTCTTGCTTGGGGGATAGAGACTTTACTAAAAATGGCAAGGGCACTAGTGTGATGTAGTACTTGTTTAAATTAGAGGAAGATATTGAGAAATTAGAAAAATTTGTAGCTGGGCATTATGTAGTTCCAAACAAAATTTTACTGCAGAAAAATCAGAGAAGGCCTGTGGTGAAAGCATGTAGTTGGGAAAACATTAGTATCTTCATACTGAGTCTCCTTTATGTTGGGAAGGTACCTGGAAGACAAAAGTCTAGCACTTGAACTCTTACTTTCTTGCTTTCCCGGAGAGACCCGGTGCTGAAGATTTCTGAGACTCAGCGTACTATCAGTGAGTTTTGTTATGGTTTTTAACTGCATACTAAAAAAGAACCCATCATTACACAATTGGAGTGTGTTTCCCAGGCAACGATTTGAGGGGCAGCTTTTACCATGTATTGCCCAATAAATCTTTGGCTATAAATAGGAGAATCTGGTATAGAAAGCCCCTATTTTCAATCCATAGCACAGTAGAAACTGTAAGACAGTGATCCGATTTCTCACACCCTTTTCTCCTTCTTCAAGTTAAATCCTCCTTCTTCAAGACAAGTGCCCTTTCTTTAAAGCCTAGTCCCATATCCCTTTACATGAGGTGAAAAAAAATCTCTTTCTCTCTCTTCCATGTCTTTTTGATTATTACTCTGCTATACGTTTAATAACACTATTCTCTATTAATGTGTTTGCATTTCTAGACAGATACCAATAAACTGGGATCTCAGGGACAAAAGCCCTGCCTTAGTCATACTCATATTCTTAGAGCCCACCACAAGCCTTTCCCAAGAGAGATCCTCAACACTACTGAACACGTTTTTTGTGAAAGTGTTTTTAGACTATTGAATAAAGTGTGCACAAGCTTTGAGATTGCTCTCTTTAGAATGCTTGATAGTGCTGGTAAAATTCAGGTTGCTCAGAGGACAGAATTATCATTTAACATTGGCTTTCAGTTTGTGTTTCATGAACTTGTCTAAATAAAACAGGTGAAAAGCAGGAGATATTGCATAGACTTTCCCCCCCTCCCAATGACAGGTTATGAGAATTGGATCAGACAAAGTGTCTTATAATTTTTCCCCACTTTCAGCTGTTCCACAGCTGGGAACACATTTTCAGCCTTGTTAAAAATTTCTCCTACTGATAAAACTTCTTAGGCCTTTTTCTCAAGCACCAATCATCATTCCCATCCCCACTGTCAACAACTTTTCTCCTTTCCCTCCTTTTCTTTCAAATGCAGAGATGTGCTTCAACGTGCTCCCATGTTCAAGAGTAGTCTTGAACTAACTTTTGTTAGTTATCTAACATGACTATGGGGTTACAAGTAGATTTAGAGCAAAGACACTTGCACATCAAGGGGTATTCAGGCTTTGCTAATGGACTTTTGCAAACATTTTCACATTTTGGATCAAACACATGTGCCAATATGCCAGCCATTTTAAGAATACTATTTCTGTCAATAGGAACTTTCTGTCAATTCATGGCATGTGTTAAAACTACTTAAGTTATACTAAAATGTTCATGTGTTAATTGATATTATATATAGAAGAGCTTTATATATATTCACTCCGAATTAATTTTGCTGAACTTTAATAGTCTTTAACATAAGAAATACTTATTGAGACATTGATTAATAATGAGAATCCCTTCTCCCCCACCCCAATCAAACCTACCACAGATGGACCAGAAAGAAAAGGTTTTACAAAGTAAATGTTCCTTACTGGCTTTTTGTCTATTACAACTGTCTATTCTTTCCTCTTTTGGCAAAGGGCATACTTTGCTATGGAAAATATTAACATTTCATGTTGTTGAGTATTTCCTAGGGCAAAACAAATTATAATGTGGTCTGTATTGCAACAATTTTATAAACATTGGCATTAAATTCATAGAAGAGTGAGTCAATGTAATTTTGTAATATTTGCGGAGAGAATAAAATCCAAATGAACAGTCCATTTTGGACTCAGTGAATAAATTAACAAAATTGAAACGACTTTTTGTAGTATATCAAGAACTCAGAACAAACAGAAGAATCATCACTGAATTGTAAAAGTAAGAAATCACTCTTGGAAAAGAGAAAAAATACCTCAACCATTCTCCCTTTATGACCTGATTTCATATAGCCTTTTAGGGGGTTTGTGTTTCCTAATTTGAATTTATTCAACCTTTTGATGGACTTGAATTTTCTCCTGAGAAGTTTTAAACATTCGCTTTCATCTTTAAGTAGTCATGCAAGGTGGAAGCACTACTTATAGTTTTATCCAGCTTTACTGATGGTAAAAGTAAGGAATAAAGATTTCACTTTCTTAGTTTGGACAATGTTCGTTTCACTCAAGTATTCTGGCTTTTTATTATTTAACTGCACAGAAATTAAAACTTTATTCAAATGCAGAATTTGATAAGTGGTAGTCCTTCCTAACTAATATGAGGAATTAAAGTGTTTCATTTTATATGTGAGACAAATGGGTAGTATTTAAAGGCATGTTTCTGGCCCTAAATGTACTGTGTGAAAGTGGACAGCTATAACTAAATATGAAAATAATAGCATTTTTTGCTTTCCAAATGTAAGCTCCAGTGAGCCAAATCACATCATGAAGACTAGTGAAACAAACAGTTTAAAGCGATTAAAGACATATCACTAAAGGAGTGGATCTACACGCCAAGTACATAAACGGAAAAAGTCTGGTTTACCATACGGACCTGCATTTCATATCTGATCGAGTCGTTAACAAAATTAACATAGATATTTTGAGCTTTGCTTTTAGATACTACTTGGTCACCTGATCACTGTGTTACTTTCCTTCCCATCAAAAACAGAATGATTTGGGCCAAGGGCAGTGGCTCATTCCTGTAATCCTAGCACTCTAGGAGGCTGAGGTGGGAGGATCGCTTGAGGTCAGGAGTTGGAAACCAACCTGAACACGAGCGAGACACACCATCTCTACAAAAAATGGAAAAATTAGCTGAGCGTGGTGGCATGTGCTTGTAGTCCTAGCTACTAGGGAGGCTGAGGCAGGAGAATGGCTTGAGCCCAGAAGTTTGAGGTTGTGGTAAGCTATGACCATACCACTATACTCTAGCCCAGGCAACAGAGCAAAAGCCTGTCTCGAAAAAACAAAACAAAACAAAACAAAAAACCAGAATGATTTGAATAACTCAAGCTCAATTTGGTAGCAACTGCTGCAAAACTGTAATCATGCTTCCTGTGGTTTTGGTGGATGCCATCAGAGGAGACGGAAAGACTATGGGGGAGATAGACTCACTCTGTGGGAACCAGGTGGCTTAAAGGAAGAGAGAAAAGATAGTGTAAAGCTTGGGTTAGCTACAGAGTAACATGCTAAAAGAGGATGCAGGAAAAGAGATGGATAGATAAGGATTATTCCCAATGGTTATAAAAGTTGTCGTTGAGGTGAGTGCTAGCAAGAGGTAGTAATGACACAATTCTCTCACTACACAGGCAAGTGCCACGGGTCATTTTCAAATGCCTTTACAGAAGTCACTGAGCAATTTCCTCTGCCTCTAGGGAGGACTGTATCTATACCATTTAAATTGATATTCCCATTTAAAAAACATTCTTAAGAAAGAAGTCCCTCATTCCACCATCTAACAAGGGAGAAATTTCCAGGGAAAATAATGAAAGTGTCTTGCGTGCCCTAAGGAGAGTAATAGGATCTAATTGTAATCTTTCATCCTTGGATTAGGATGAATAAAAAATGGTCTGTTAGTTTAAAAAAAGTGTTATACACAGAGCAATTCCATAATATGAGACAAATAGGAGACTACAAAGATGACTTAAAATGCACATTTAATATATTTTATATTTAC
Source organism: Microcebus murinus (assembly GCF_040939455.1). NCBI lineage: Eukaryota > Metazoa > Chordata > Mammalia > Primates > Cheirogaleidae > Microcebus > Microcebus murinus. Next base: position 45,078,910 of record NC_134111.1, on the reverse strand, counting down.
TCTTATAAGTCTCTTTATTTAATTATATTCCTATAAATTCTAATGTGTCAAAGGTAGATGGCGAAAATTGAACTCGATTTTCCTCATTAATAAAACCATTAGTTTTATCACACATCCCTTTACTTTACTCGTAGACAAATGATGGGACTTTTCCCATAAAATCTACTAATATAATTATGTTTTGTTCATTTTTTTAAAAATGCCAATTTCCCAATATATATCTTGGTCTAATGTATTTACATGTTTTTCAGTTAGAAGGACAAAAAAAAAAAAGATACTTAGTGAAAAGCATGTTCAACTGAAGATCATATCATATTTCTCCCAGCCTTTATCTATGAGTGTAATACCATTTAGAACAAGTGATCTTAAAGGTGCACTTCCATCAGTAGAGATCAACAGTTGACAGATTGTATTTTTATTGCTGTTTCTCTCACCTTCACAGATCAAGCTCTGTTATTTCTAGTTCCAGAGTGATTTATTGACTGAAGTGGCAAAGTACCCAGGAACCAAAATTTTTGTGTATGTTGAAATATACTGAAAATAGAATAAAGAAGTTAAAACTCCCATATTCTAATTTCCATATGAATTAACAGGCAAAATAGTTTGTTTTTTGCCTCTGCACATTTCTCTCTCTCTCTCTTTCAATAGCCCCTGACACATCACTTTATTGTAAGTCTATTCTGTACCATAGATGAGTTTGTAGATTTGTAGCTAGGGCATGGCAGTATGAGCATGTGTCTAGTTACTATTATGTAACTGTATACTAATATGTTGCATGCATAGATATGTTCTCTGTCATTGGGAGCCATAGCACTATCATTAGTCATTTCAGAGTATCCCTTTCAGCAATCTGTGCATACTAGAAGATTAATGATAAGGATGATCATGCCAAGATGAATATCATTATAGGTCATCACATATATAGCTCCCTTTGGAGATGCAAAGATTTATTGAAGGACTAAAGAACATTAGCTAACTGAGAAATATCGAAATTAATTTTTCTATTCACAATAGATTAATAAGTAAAATCATTGACACTTTCACATACATGCTGTTAACTTGTTTAAGTAAACAAGAGAGATCTAGTGATTTGGCTAATTGGAGTGAATATACGTATATTCATGTAAATACACATGTGTGTTTGTTTCTCACAAACTCTTTTATTATTTCACCTAGAAAATTCCCCATTGTTAAATGGTGGAATGATGGCCTTCTTTTCTAAAAATGTTTTTTAAATGGGAATATCAATTTACATGGTATAAATATAGTACCCCTAGAGGCAGAGGAAATTGCTCAGTGACTTCTATAGAGTCTTTTTGAAAATATATATGCCGTGATAAAAGGTAAACCTTAAGCTCATCATGTGGACTGTTCCTGTGCTTTCAGATAATTCTTTATCATCAATTACAAATTTAAAGAATTTGAAGGTCCAGGCTGGCAATATATTTGTGTGAGCAGTTTTTTTAAGACACTAGCAACTATGGCAACAGCAGTGAATGAGCAGGGTACCCAAGGACATTGAAATTCAGACTCTTACGATCTACCATGCTGGCAAAATAAAATAACTAAGTGTTTTCCATATCCTCTACTCTATAATAGTTTTTTTGCCCTTAACTTTTCAACTCTCCATGTGGTTCTTATTTTCTTTTTACATTGTTAGTGGCTTTTTAAGAATCTGCATTAATACCTTATATTTGTATAGTATTTATTCTCAAAACCCCTTTGTGATTTATAGAACTATTCAGGCTGAAAAAAGAGGGAAAAATGGCCAATTTTAATAAGAATATTTACTATCTCTGACCACATTGACTCCATTTAGCGAACTGAAAATTAACTAAATAAGAAACTAGCTTCCATTTTCTTCACACCTCTAAACATAACATCAAACTTTAATAAATGTGGGTCTAGATAGTAAGAGAATTAAATGCAAAGCCCTAAGGGCAGAGGTTTCTAGGAATGTGCTTATAATAGAGTTTCACCTGGGATTCAATTAAATATTTAGTGAGAGTGGCTGAAAGGAAGGCACTGTAACTGAAAGCTGTGGGTGGGAGAACAGAGATGAATACGACACAGTTTTTGTCCTCTAGAATGTCATGATCAGTGGCAGCCAGCACATTTAACTTACAGTGTGGGTGTGGACACTGGTGGGAGGAACTCCCTCTCTTTTCTCTCCCAGAACCTATAAACTGGTCTATGTTTGCACAATCCTGCCACTTTTCCCCCAGTTTCATAGGATGAAGCAGTTTTTTTAGTGTTCAAGACCAATCTTCCCATATATGCTCTTGATCCCATTTTTTTTCCTCTGACTTCCTCGCCCTCTTTTTTCTCAGAAATTATCCTATAAATAAGAGGTCAACAAGTTTTTTTCTGTAATAAGCCAGATAGTACATTTTTAAGGCTTTTGCAAGACATATGGGTTGCTGTCACAGCTACTCAACTCTGCTACAATGCGAAAGCAGCTGTAGATAAACAAATGTACAAATACACAAATGTATTATATATAAACAAATGGATGTGTCTGTGTTCTAATAAAATGTTATATAGACATTGAAATTTTTTTTTTTTTTTTTTTGAGACAGAGTCTCGCTTTGTTGTCCAGGCTAGAGTGAGTGCCGTGGCGTCAGGCTAGCTCACAGCAACCTCAAACTCCTGGGCTCGAGCGATCCTTCTGCCTCAGCCTCCCGAGTAGCTGGGACTACAGGCATGCGCCACCATGCCCGGCTAATTTTTTTTTATATACATATCAGTTGGCCAATTAATTTCTTTCTATTTATAGTAGAGACGGGGTCTCGCTCTTGCTCAGGCTGGTTTTGAACTCCTGACCTCGAGCAATCCGCCCGCCTCGGCCTCCCAGAGAGCTAGGATTACAGGCGTGAGCCACCACGCCCGGCCTACTTGAAATTTGAACTTACCAAAATCTTCATGTGTCATACGAAGTTCTTTTTATTTTATGTTTCTCAATCATTTAAAAATGTAAAAACACCCTGTGTGAGGGCCATTAGAAAACAGGTGGTGGGCCAAATTTGTCCCACAGGCCATAGTTTGCTGGCCTTTGCTGCATATGATTGTCACTTTTCCATATCATCAATCCTTGCTTTCCTACTTCCCCTTGCCAGGGGTCCCCAACCTATAGTGAGTTGTATAATTATTTCATTATATATTAGAATGTAATAATAATAGAAATAAAATGCACAATAAATGTAATGTGCTTAAATCATCGCGAAACCATGTCCCCTCCCCGGTCCGTGGAAAAATTGTCCATGAAAACAGTCCCTGGCACCAAAAAAAGTTGGGGACCACTAACTTAGTCTATAATCACACTAAAGAGAATATTAAAAATATTTGGCAGTGACTCTGGACACTGAACAATGACTCTGGTTTCTAACCAATCAGAATAGACAAGCTAGCCAATCACAACTGGTACCAGCCATAAACCATTTGTGGCTAATCTCAGTGTGTTCAGGCCAGATCACATCCCTCCATCTCATCTGAAAGATGAAACAAACAAAGGTGTTCTTGTGTTGATCTTACTCTGTTTCTATTTTTTATATCTAATATTTTTGAGGATTATTCTAATTTCTCATCCTCCATTCATTTTTCAGTGAATGCACTCTCACCATTCTGTTAAATCTGACCTTGCCAGAAAAAAAACTTTCTTATTTTCTCAGACCTTTAGAGAAATGCTCTATTTTTGTCACTCACATTAAATTCCACTACTTTTCTTCACCTCTCTGACTTTTGGTTCTTGGTCGCCATGGCAGGTCCCTGCTTATGCAGCACCCTCTCCTGCAACTGTTTGCACTTGGGCTTCCCCAGAGTTGTTACCCACCCCTTCCTGCTCTCTGTTCTTTGTGCCTTGGCAGAATGATTCATTCTCAGGCTCTGACTTCCATTTTCTCACAGATGACTTCCGCGCCTACATCTCTAGCCTTGACATCTTTTTAGTCTTTCAGACTTGTTTCACCACTTGGATTTCCCTCAGGCACCTCAAATTTAGTGTGTCAAACGGTGGACCCGAACCATTCCCATCAGACAGACATCCGTCTCCGCTCACATCCCGTATCTTAGTCCAGCCACACTACCCTGTTTTCTAAAGTCAAGAAACTTGGAATTTACATTCCAAGTTTACATGCCATTACTCACTGCTTTCCTGCCCTACACCTAATTCTACTTAGTTAGCTACTAGTCATTACTGACTTTTCCTCCAAATGTTTCCCAGTTCTGAATTTTCAATGGTATCCCTACTACTTCTGTCTGAGTCTAGGCCTTCTTCACGTAACTGGGCCATGGCCCTGATGTAGTCACTAGCGTCCTTCACAGTGCTACCTAAAACACAACCTAAAACACAAATCCAAGCCAAGGAACTCCCCTGCTGAATTCCCGAGTGACTCACTATCAAGATACTTAACACGGCACCAAGGCCCTGCATCTGGACTCTACTTCCTGCCTCGGTCTCATCTGTTTTCAAATTCTATGTTGTTTTTAATTCCCAATAATAGGGAATTGAACATAAAATGCAATTGTGACATTGCACATAACACTGCACACGCTCACCTAAAATATCTCCTCTCTTCTTCGTCTGACTAATGCCTACTCATCTATTAAGATTCAGCTTCTGAATTTATATAACTGGGTTAAGAACCTTTCCTCACTGTTTCCATTTTATTTACCAAATTGTATTGAAAGAACTCCTTCCCTCTTCTGTAACCATCCTGGCATCACCATTAATGAGTAGGCAAAGTACGGTTAGTCATGGACTCTCCCGCTCCTAGTCCAGGCCTAAGGGAAGAGTAGTTGGCAAGCCATGGAGACAACCCTGAGAGAGAAGGTCTGAGAAAAATGCTGTAGGCGTCAGACTGCCCACGTTCCATTCCTAGCAGCACAGCCTACTTGTTCTATGGTTTTGGGCTGTTTCTTCATTTGTAAATGAAAAAAATACCTAGTAAGCACTACATTTCCAGAATTATTCTAGGCACACACATAAAAATCTCACCTTCAAAGAGCTTTCCTTCCAGTAGAATTAGAAGAAGGAAGGGACAAAGAAAATAAATATGTCAAGAGAAAATAACTAAATGAAACATACAGTATAAACATATAGTGATAAGTGTATGAGGGACAGGGAATAGAGTCTTGGGATGCAGGAGGGGGTAGGCAAATTTTCCTGATTAAGGAAGGCCTTCATGAGAAAGGATATTTGAGCAAAGACCTGAAGGAGGTGAGGAAGTGAGCCATGAGCATATATGGGGTGAAGAGAATTCCAGAAAGAGGAAATAGAAAATGTTCTATTTCTAGGACCTAGGATGTTCAAGAAATAACAAGATTGCCACAGTGTCGAAGAGGAGAGGGCTAGTGAGGAAGTAAGGAAATGAAGTCAGAGATGTGGGTGATGTGGCAGGGGAAGTGAGAATGGCAACAGACAGTGCTCCAACTTGTAGCCCAGGGGTCCTCAAACTTTTTAAACAGGGGGCCAGTTCACTGTCCCTCAGAACGTTGAAGAGTGTGCACTGCGGGCCGGGGACAAGTCTGCTGCTAAGCAGGACAGGCAGCGGCAGCAAAAACACCAGGAGGGCCAGATAAATGTGCTAGGCAGCCCACATGTGGCTCGCAGGCCACAGTTTGAGGATACCTGTGTAGCCCTTTATAAGAACTCTGACTTTTACTTTGAGTGACATAGACAGACAATTCTTTTAAGCAGAGGAGTAATAAGGTTTAAGAAGACTGTGGCCCTTGTGTTGAAAATACATCATAGGTGAACAAGGTAGAATCAAGAGCTTTGTTAGGAGGCTCTTACGATCTTCTGGATAATAGGTGATGATGGCTTGGATCACTTGGTGGTAAAAAAAAAAATGGTTTATTCTGAATATATTTTGGAGTAGAGTAAAAAAGATTTGCTGTATGTTAGGTGAGAGAAAAGAGAGGAGACAATCTTGGGTCCAAGGATTCTCACCTGTGCAATTACAATAATGGTGTTAGCAGTTCATACTGGAAAAGTCTGCAAAGGTTTTCTGAGTGATGGGTAAGAACAGGAGTTCAGTTTAGTTCAAATTAACTTGAAGATAACTGTTATATATTCAAGTGGAGATGTCAAATAGGTAGTTATCTCTATCTCTAGCTCTGTAAGTTGAAAGTCACAGAAGGAGTTAAAGCTAAAGATAAGACTTTTCCAGTAAACAGATAATATTTAAAGCCTAGGTAGAGAAGGGAAGCAGTCTGAGGGCTGTACACTGTACACTCCAGTGTTTAGTGATTGGGGAAAAGAGGAGAAGCAGCACAGGAAACTAAAAGGAAGCAGCAGATGTGACAGGAGGAGAACCAGGAGAGCGTGCTTCCTGGCAGTAAAGTTGTGGGTGAGGGGGTGCATTGTGCACCATGCACGGGGGAATGCTCAACAGTTAAAGCCACTTATGGCTCAAGTCAGTGGAAGACTGAAAATTTATAATTAGGTTTAGAAACATAAAGGGCACTGTGACAAGCTGTTTTGATGAAGTCATAGAGGCAACGCCTGACCAGAGAACATAAACAGCTTTTCAAGGAGTTTCACAAAGCTGGTGAGTAGAAGTGGGGCAGCTGATGGAAGGTGATACGGGGGAAAAGAGACTTTTTCATTTTTAATTTTAAAAAAAGTATACGTATATTTGCTGATAGAAATAATATAGGAGAAGGAGATATAGATGATATAGGAGAGAGGGATATCTGCTCGAGTGATATCTTTGAGAAGGCAGCAAGAAATCAGATCTACTACACAATTTGAGCAGCTGGCTCTGGGTAGGAACATCCATAATGACAAATGGAAAGTAGAGATTTGGGAGGAGAGCTTATTCTACTTCTATTCCTACTTCTCAGTGAAGTAGGAAACAAGATAATAAGCTGATCGTGAGGATGGGGAGTACTGGAGTTTTGTGGTAAGGAAAGAAAGAAATCTTCTGGATGGGGAGGAACTAAGTGCACTTGGGAAATAAGATAGGAGTAGTGGCTACCACTAGGCTTAGTTGAAATTAATCGCTATGAATTTAAATGTAAATACATCAGCACAGCTGTGCATTTCCTCCAACCATGTTTAGCTGTATGGAAATAGGTAATGAAATATGCAGAGTGTTTTATAGAACATGGGCTGGGGTCATGCCAGGCATGTACTATAAAGTGAAGAGGAGAGAGAGAGATAAAGAGGCAAAGGGAATTGAGGGTAAATTTAAGGAAGTGATTAAAATAATGTACCATGGAATTTAGTTTATTTTAGGAAGGAAAGATGTACATGAATGGAAAGGTAGTGGGATCAATGCATGGTAGGTCCCAGTGGGTCGAAGAGTTATGGTAATCAGATTATTAGAGGGATCGAGCTAGAAAGATAGACTAGACAATGGACTGCTAGAGATTGAGTTCATGGAACAGCTGCAGTTATTGGTCATGAAAATTTGTATGGTACATACAAAGGAAGAAAGTGAAAGATAACGGTATTGAAAAGGTATTCATGGAACTACCACTGGAAGAATCATCTACACAGACATTTATATTACCAAGAATTGTGAAAGTGTGGTGTTAAGTGGAGAAACAGTGAGACAAGAGCTAAAATCTTCAGGAAAAGAGGAGTGATATGGAGCCTGCAGATGACTATTTAAGAAGATGATAGTTTGTACCTTTTAGGTTGGTGAGGGTTAAGGAGATAGAAAGCAATTTATCAGAGTACCCAGTCTACTGGCTCACTCAATAAATTTCAACTTTTATTATCCGACTGTATCCACAGTTGACAATCACCTAACTTCTGTTACCAATGCCAAAGTATATCTAACTTTATACTGATTGACTGAGGATGGGCTTTGTGCTGGAATAGATGGCTGATTTTCTATCCAGATTACTAAACTGAGATAGTTGCAGAGGTAAGAAGTGAATAGCTTAAGAGCATCAAGAAGTGGGATTCCTGGGTTGAGGTTATTTTAGTGTATAGTACATTTATAGTAATTAGGAATTCCATAAGATCACTATTTAAATGTTTGCAGAAAAACTAATAGCTTTCTTCTCTTTTAATTAAATTTCCATTTAAGCCACTCTGACCAACATATTTATAAATGAAAGATGTGGGGAAAGGGATGTTGTGTTAGAACAATAGCCTGCTCAGCATTGTGAGTTCTCCATGCTTTGGCAGACAATGTTCATCATAATAAAGGATGTAGGCCTCTTGTTGATCTACCATAATGTCATGAAAATTATTAGGTTAGATTCTTCACCAAAAAAAAAAAATATGAATGATTTTCACACTTTTCATATTTATTGAATTTCTGCATTTCTTTAGCAACTCTTAAAATTCTCCCTGAAGATTTCTTTCTATTTATTTGATTCATTTGAGAACAGGTTGACATCACAGCTTACACTTGTATGGAGTTCTAACATATTCTTGGAATAATCTACATATTCCTTTTTGCTACCAGAAGCAGAGTGGTAAACCAATATTTCATGGCATAGCCATATAGTTTGCAAAGCAGCACAAATCAGAACACAATTTTTACTTTGTTCTGAAGTGCCACAGTTTAAATTCCTCTGGGAATACAATTTTGTTCTTCTCCTAGCTTTCTATTTTAGCAATGAACAGAGTTAGAAAGGAATAGTTATTACAAGATATGCATGGGCTTTTGAAAGTGACTTCTGCCATTACTAGATACACATAGGACACATGTGAGCATTTTTTGAAAGTTCTCCATCTCCACTTGTGATTTGGCACAGAGGAACGACAGAGAAAGGGAAAGGTAAGTGGCAGAGAGACAGACAACAGGAGCTCCCACTGTTCACTTGGGTATCAGGAGAGACTAAAAGATTTTGGGGGAAATACATAAGGCACCATGGAAATAAGGTGTGAAAGATACTTCATTTTCTCTTAGTGGGAAATTCTGAAATGTCTGTTTCAACATTCCTTTACAAAATTCATACTGGGGTGGGGAGAACACGTAAGAGTATGCCTAGCCTAGGGCTTCAAGAGGAGATGAAATGACTGGGGGTATTAATGTGATTTAGCAGGTGTGAAATAAGAACTTCAACAGTCCATGTGTGATGGACCCTGGAATTAAATTGAACACTCAGGCAAATTTGGATCCAAAGAATGATAGCATAGAAAGGGGTCGTAAAAGCTGTCCAGTTCTGGAAGCACATGGTAGAAGAAGGTAAGAGAAGGTGGATCTTAGTGTTTGACTTCAGAGGTGCAAGAAAATAAGTCTTCTTCAGGAAGTGAGGTGAAGAAAAGGAGGTTATGTGACAAAGCTAAAAATGCAGAGAGACTGTGTTTAAAGAAAAAGCTCACCTTCATCATCTTACCAAATGGTTGTTCTCATTAAAGCCAGAAGCCAGTGCAAAGCAACTGTTTCAGAAAGCATTCCTAGCCTGAGGAGTGATGGTGGCCTCCTAAGGATTAGCTGGTGAACATGTGAAAGAGACAGAGGGAGAAAGCAGGACAGCAAGGAATGGGCACGATTCAGGATAGATCGGGCCAAATTCATCCAGTGAAAATAAATCTACATTAGTCTAAATATAGAAACTTAAAAATATTTGTGTGACTTGATAGTGTTCTAGAAAACCAGAATTAACAAATCTTTATTTCTACTCCACAAACGAAGCTTTTTTTGGTTTGTTCTGTTGTTGACAGGAACAATATAAGCACATTTTAGTTCACATTTATGTGAAACATAAAGCAAGTTAGAACAGCTAGAATTTATTTGTCCCGGGAAGACAATGACTCTTAGCTAATTCTAAACTGTTGGCACTTAATCGAGCTGTTAATACCATTCTCTATTCAAAATAAATTGTCCACTCTGTTCCCCTTGATTTTTCTTTCTCCCCCAGGACCACATCATAATTTAGCCCCAGGCTCACTCCTATACTGAATTGCTCTCTAAAATAGGGTCTTATTTATAATAATATCCTACGATATTCAAAGTAACGTTTTGCCTCCTTTCATTTGGCACCCATTTCTTTCTTTCTTTTTTTAATCTTTTTGTTCGTGCATTGCCATTGCCATTTAAAAATGTGTTGGGTTTTTATTCATGTCCTCGTTTTCGGCCTCAAATCATTGACAATGATCAGCATGGTTCTGGGAATAATGTTGAGCTTTTTACTACATCTTAAATTATTTGCTAAGGCTAGGGTTATTTAGCCAGATCTTAGAATATTCAAGGTCCTACACATATAATGGCAATTTAATTGCTAAAGGTTTTTGAAATACTTCCCACTCCAAAATGTTATGATTCTTCCTTGAGGTATGACAGACTACAGAAAAACCATGGGCTGGGCTGATTTCTTTTTTTTCATCTCCATTTCTCAAGGTTATTTTGATGATTATCTCTAGACATCAATACAAATTTGAAAGGACACTTCGTCTGTACCATATGGACTACAGCAAGACTGAAAGCTCCTTTAGGCTGCAGTACAATGAATCTTCATTTTACTCTAGGGCCTCTGTGGCCTTGTAGAGGGTTTTAATGGGTAGAAAAAAATACAGACTTTATCTCCTTGTCATGCTAGATTGTTTCATATTTCCTACCCCTTCAATTCTTCCCAATTTGAGTGCTAGTAAAGTGATGTGTCTTTCAGTAATTTTGTGAAGATTTAGATGGAATAACATTTTTTTAAAAATGTAACAGCTCATTGAAAACAATAATGTCATATGGAATTGAGAGCTACCCCATTTTGACTTAAGTTAGGGTTGGGTAAGTAATTTAGGGGTATGTATCTTAAGCCAGCCAAAAAATTGACTGAATCCCTGTCCTTTTTATGCTGAAGAAGCCAAGTTCTTTATCAGCCTGATTTTGTAAGCAGACAGTTGCTATTAGCTTATATTAACTGACTATAGGTGTAAACTTTCAAATTGGTCTTAAATCTAAATTTAAATTTATTACCCCAACCTTCAAGTCTCCCAATTAAATGACTAGATTTTAGTTGTGAATTTTAGAAAAGCTATTATTTTTGTACCAGAAAAAGTGACAACGATTTCTGGTCCTTCCCAGATTTCATAGTGTTCTGAGGTACAGACTTTCTAACAATGAGGTTTCCTTTAGCACAGATTATAAATAAAGTCATCTTCATAATATGAATCACCAGCTCAAAATTATTCCTTGAAGGTTTTTCAGGGCAATCTCAATATAGCTAGGAGTAGATTAGGTAGCCACCTTTAAGGCATTTAAGAATTCAAAAGTAGTTTTCCTTAAGGAAGGCATAATAGCTTTTACTACTTAAAAAAAAAAAAAGAAGAAGATATTACCTCAGAAAAACAATCTCTAAAAAAGAAGTTAAAAGGAAGGAAAGCAGTGGGAAATATTTTTAATTGCTAATTCCCTTTTTATCCAGAGTGAAATAGAAATTCCTAAAGGAGTAGTTCTGAAAATGCCATGCATTGTATTAACTTTTGACACAATTCTGGCTAAATCTTCTACTTAAAGACTATTCTGTCCATAATAGATTCGCCGCAGAAATAGTGACATACCCAGAATTAAATATGTCACTCTTATGTCACTTAAAAAAGAGCAGACTGATTCCTGGTAGATTTTAGGTACTTATGCATTTATGGTTGGTTCTCTTAATTTTTAGAACATAATAATTTCCAAACAATTTAGACTGTCTTCACTTAAAAATAATAAATGTTATAACCTCGTGAAGTTCTTGTTTTATGTTGCAACGCTTAAAAAGAAATCATATTTGCCATCTTTGTAATAAGACAAAGACTTTTGGATATAAATAAACTAGATCAATACAACACTATTTCCTATATTAATCTAGCTAAGAGATAAATATAGTCCTATGGAGTGGCTTGAACAATTCAAATTCAAATCATATTTATTGCACACCTTCCCATGTGTCAGGTAATAGTATTGCCTTTTAATTCTCAGAGTACCTTGGAGAGGTATGTGTTACTAATCCCATTTACACCTGAGGAGTTTGAGGAGTGAAATGATGGTTAAGATCCAACTTTAGTAAGTGGCAGAAATGGGAATCTAATCATGTTAAGACCTCCCACCCTGTGTTTTAACATGATACTTTAGGAAAAGCAAATACGGATTAATTATTACCAGCACATATTTTGAGAGAATTTCCATCTCACCATTTCTTAAATAGTCCTTCTAAATGGTTCTGAATGCCAAAATAGCAGACCATTTTTGAGGAAGTAATTTAGCAAACCACAAATTAGCTATCACAGAGGTAGGGTAGAGGAAAGACTTTTGCATTTCATATCACACATTTAGTATTTGCATACTTTACCATGAGCATGCATTATTTTCGCAATAAAAGCAAAATAAATCAAAATTTAACATAAAATTTGAGGTTTCAAAACAATACATATCATCTTTTACCATTTTGTAAAATTATATACTAAAGAATCATGTAAAGTATAAATGTACAAGAACCCAAATGTTAACAGTGATTGCCTTGGGGTTATTACTGCAAGTGGTCTTTAAATTTTTCTTAATTGGGTTCTTTTACAGTTTTCTTTATAATTTTCTGCACATCCAGATTCTTTTTCTTATCATTAGCATGATTTACTTTTACAGTCAAGAAAAAAAAAAACCATGAAAAGAAATACTTTCCACTTTGAAAATAAAAAACCGAAAATATACTATAATTCCCGGGTAGGGTAGCCTCTGGAATATTTCAGTAAACGCTAAAAGAAGAAATCATTGAAAAATTGGGCATATTTTGAATTATTAGGTACATAGTACTTAATAGAAAAAATACAAACTGCCAATATACATATGAAAAGTTGTTCAACGTCTCTAATAATCAAGGCAATATAAATTGGAACCCAGAGATACCAGTAAAACAAATACACATCAGATTGGTAGTTATCAAGACTGACAATATTCAGTGTTGGCAAGGGGCTGGGAAGCAGGCCTTTGTCTACATCAATGGTGAGACAGCTATTTTGTTCAGTAATTTGGCATTGTCCGTCAAAGTTGTCCAATGCACAAACCTTTTGACCAATAATTTCATGTCTGGGAACATATTTTCCAGAAATACACAGGTGCTTATTGTAGCACTATTTGTAATGGTGAAAATTTGAACAGAATGTCAAGTGTCCTTCTAAGTGGAAATAGTTAAGTGAGTAATGACACACCCATAATATGGGATGGTCTGCAGATTAAAAAAAAAAAATGGATGAGGTTCATTAGTATGTTCCAAAGCAAAAAGAACACTAAGAAAGCATTTTTTACTGTACACAGAAAAGGCTTAAAGAGAGTTACAACAAACATTGACTGTGGTGATCAGTGAGTGAGGGAGTAAGTTGGAGGGGGGATATAGAGGAAACTTTCACTTTTTGCTTACTATGTTTCATATTATTGGAAAATATTTTTACATTTTTACTAAAATACTTCAAATTTTAAAAAGTCAGAACATAGCCAGAATTGACTTAGGTGGATTTCCATCTTTGGAAAAAAGCATAAAGTAATTTGTTTTCTGTTTTGCAATGTTTTCAGGATCCCAAATTATAGCGATAGATAGACAGGTTTTAATATTGTAAATCCCCTATTTTCCCCAGGTAATAAAGACAGGTACCTATCATAAAAAAATTCTAGTTACATATTATGTCATTTGAGGAAAATTCTCTGAACTCATTCAAATGTGCTCTATATCTCTTTAAAAACTACTAATTAAAACAATCTTTAAGGCAAGATAAACTCCCCAGAAAATAGTTCTGAATTTATGGGGTGAAGAAATTGTTTAGATCAATCTGATTCAAAGAAAACACTGCATTGAGTTTTTGGGTATGTAGGATATCAGTGGTACCAGCATTGCAGAAGACAGAGATTTTGTGAAACGGGGTATTGAGAAAAAGCATGGAGTTAGAACCAGGTGGAGTCCGGGTTTTCTACTTTACATTGTGGTTTCAGGAAGATACTCACCATCTCTGAGCCTCAGTTTCCTAATCAATAAAAACGGGGCTAATAATACATATTGTACTACACAAATGCAAAGCCCTAACCAATAATAGGCATCCAATGTCTATTTTTATTTTTGATCCTGAATTATAGAGTATTTAGCAAATCACCTGAGGTAAATAATTTTTCAAATATTGCACTTGACTTGAAATCACCAATTGTAGCTTCCTGGATCTATTTATCTCTTTAAGATTAGCAATGTTTATTTTTTAATTTAAAAAGTAATAGATGTTTATTATGCTAAGTTTAAGAATGACAGATAAAAGAGAAGAAAATAAAATATTTCCTTCACCTAGTCAGTTACCAAACACTTATAAAATACCTATTTAATGTGCCAGGACCCATCCCAGGCACGAGGCACAGAGGGAAAATAAGACAAACATGGTCCCCATCTTCATGGCCCTTGTTAAGAATTCATAACCTTGAAAGAAGTGACAATGATCTCAGATATCTGTCCATATTTTCCATTTCCACCCTAAATCTTGGACTCTTTGAAGTGCTTACAATGACTCTGTCATCATACAGTGTCAAAGTACAGTAAACATGTCTACAGTATGCTCCTTTTTCTTATGTGCTAGATTCCACCCTATCTTGCCTGCTCAGGGACACTGAGCCAGCAATTCTACTCTGCTTTTCCCACGTCATTAAATTTTCACTCTCCACTAGATCATTCTCTATGTAAACCTGCTGCTATTTTTCCCATTTAAAAAAATAACAACTTTCTCCTCAAAGCGTCCCCCCCCGTAATAACTACCCCTTTCTTTGTGTGAGAGAGTATGTGTGTTTGTGTATGTTTTAACAAAGCACACTGAAATAATTGTCTACACACACTCTAAATCTTCTCAACCCATTGTCTCTTAAAATCACTTAAATCAGGCTTTAGTCCCACCAGCTCACTGAAACTACACTCATCAAGACCACCAGTGGTCTTCGTGATGTTGGAGCAATGGCCAATTCTCAGTCCACCTTTTATGAGCCATCAGAAACAAATGACACAGCTAATCACTTTCTTCTCATTGGTGCACATTCTTTACTTGTGGCTCACGCTGTCCCATTTTTGGGCTTCCTCCTGCTTCATGATTGGTTCTTCTCTGTTTCTTCTCCTGGTTTTCCTTTTCTCCCTGATCTCTATGTTAAATTGTAGAGGGCCAAGTCTCAATCTAGGGCTCTTTTCTCTATTTCCCTTCACTCTCTTTGTGATCTTATGCCCTCCCGTGATTTTGTACCTCATCTGCATACTGAAGGCTCTCAAACTTATGTATTCTGTCTAGACTATCACGTCTATGCCCCAGTATAACTACCACCTCAATATTTCCACCTGAATGTATTATTTAAACTCATTATGTCCTTGCCTGGACTTCCGATTTTCCACACTTCTCTAGCACCTCACACCCTGTCAACAAAGCCTGTTGGATCTACCTTCAAAACATATTCAGAATCAGATCACATCCTTTACCTCTACTCTGTCACTCTGGCCCAAGTCTCCTAAGAAGGTCTCCCTTCTTCTGCTTTTCCTCTCTTCTACAGTCAATTTTTAACAGTTGTCAGGCAGATCCTTTTAAATATCTAAGTCAGATCCTGTCACCCTCTTCTCAAAACCCTCCAGTGGCTCTCCCATTCACTCAGAGTAATAATTAAAGTCTTTCATTAGCAAAAGGACCTTATAACCAGGCCCCCTTTACCACTGTGACTTTATCACCTGCAACGTTTTCCTTAAACATCCATCCCAGCCACCCACAGCCTCCTGGTGGTGCTACAAACAGGAGGTCTCACTCCCACCTAAGGGCCTTTGTTCTGGTCCCGCCCCCTCTCTGGAACACTATTCCCCCACATAACCCTCTTAGCTACCTCCTCCACTTCTTTCAATTCTCTCTTCTTAGTAAAGCCTAGGCTACCCAGTTTATTTAATACTATAATACAATCTGCCTCTGCCTCTGCCTCTGCACTTCAGATCACATGTACTTAGCCCCAGTTTTCTCTTTTCATACCATTTTCTAACACACTATATGGTTGATGGTCTGTATATTTTCCAAATATAGAATATATATTATTTTATATAATATGTATATGATATATATAATATACAAATATAATGTTGCATGAATTATTAATTGTCTATCTTCCCTCACTAGAAAGTTGAGCTACTAGAGGGCAGGCATCTTGGTCTCTTTTATCTAATGATGTGTTCAAAGCCCTAAAATAGGGCCTTGCACATAATAGAAGCTTAATCAATATTTATTGAATGAATGACTTAAAACCATTGATTTTATTGCAACTTCAAAAGAAGCTGAATCCTAGCATTTGAACCAACTCCTACCTTCATTAAGAAAACATTAACACAATCCTGAATAGGAAAAAAATAATTGAGCTTTGTGACTGAGATGTCTTTCCCTTCAGGTAAATCAACTTTTTAAAAAATAGATAGAAAATAATATACTTGATCTTTTAAAGCTACAACTAAATGATATTTGAGATGTGGTAATAATTACATATCCAGTTTCAAACTCTGATTAAAATATAATTAAAATGTTCCCAAGATCATAGGTAAATCAGTTCAATGAACTTTTAGTTCTGTCTTTACTAACTGAATATACTTTTAATTTGCATGCTCTTTGCTAAAAACATTTTCTTTAATTAATTTAAAAAACTATTAGATAAAAATTTCATTAATAAAAGAACAAACATAAGAATACAGGAAGACCTTAGAGACAAGGGCAGCTATAGCTCTGCAGTCCAGTTAGATGTCTGGCATAGTTAAGGAAGATGGATGAGACAACCTGGTCTAGTAAAGTAGAAGAAAATCCCAAGGCCTCAAATTAAAGCTGAGTCAATTGATGTTTCAGTCATCCCAGGAAGCCAGGTAACTGTCACCTTCTGCCTATTCAGGAGAAGACACAGACACACAATATATTTCAACTGCTAATAAGAGCCTACTGGTTGTTTGATCGGTTCCAGAGGAGTTTGGGAGTCTACTGCTGCCTACTAATCCACAGATTCTAGTAAATTCAGAAAAATATCATTCTGATTTACTACTTGATATTCCATAAGGACTTGTCATCAGAGATCTTGAGAAGTGAAAATATTCTTATGTCATCATGTCTATTTCAATGTAAAAATCCTATCACTAAGAGAGAATACTATTGTCATTTGCAATTGGAATAGGTAGGATAAATTTCCACTGATTTGGCATTTCTTATCCAAAGTCTTAAAGTTCATTTCTAAGAATTTTATGCAGAGAACACAATCCTACGTGTATTTAAAGTTTTAACTTTTAGGATCACTGTTAACAGTGGAAAAATATAAACAACATCACCTTTCAGGAACAGGATGTTAAAGATATAACTTGATACATTCATACGGTATAATATTATGCAGGCATTAAAATTATGAGGTCATTAAATATTTTGCTGAAATGGGAAGATGTTCACAAAATATTGACAACTGAAAAAAGTAGTCAATGTTACATTATGAATTGTTTGAGTCTTTTTGTTTGTTATATGTTTATATACATATATATTTACACACACACACAAACACACACACACACACCCCTTCATTAATGCTGATAGAACATGCACCAAATGGTAATAATGAATTTTTAAGAGATTCATGAGTGTTAGAAATTAGATGCAAAACGATGTTTATAGGCATTTTTCTGTAGAAAGTTTCATCTAATTCTCAGAGGCCTGGTTCTCAAATCTTTTACTCAAATCTTTTACTTTTACTTTTACCATGCAATTCACTTGCACAAAACAATTCCATTAGTGATACTCTGCATTAGGAAAACTAATTTTCCGGAGGAGGGAGTACAGTGCTAGGAGTGTTAGGATGAAATACCAAAAGTTCTGGAAAGCAATGGGTAATTTGAAAACCTGTCTTTGAAAATCCTAATCATTGCCAAAAGGTTGTGATGGCTCCATTCAGACACTGCCAGCGTGGACACTGCTGTGGTGAACAGAGTTCCAAGTTCTAGACCTCTCTAAGGCGGATTTCCTCTTTGATAACAAGGTACTTTTTCCCTCTGCCTATGTGATCATCTTTTTATGACACTATAAAAACAGTTGGAAAAATATAAAGTCTGCAGAAGGGAATCATCGACTCTACACCTCACTGTCTTAGCAAGTATGAGTACTCACCCTAAACCGGGGTGATTGAGGAATTTTACCTTCACTGTGTGTACAAGGGGAGGGATGGAAAGAACTGCTCAGATGTTTTATGACACCATGTACTAAGAGTAGAATGAGCGGCCAAAGGGTATAAGTTCTATAGTGGCAACATGAGAGTTTAGGAGAGTTTAGATTCCTGTTCTCTATAAGCAGATATGATCTAGTTCATTTTTGTGTCCTGTGGTATGTGTCACCTGGGCCAGATGCCCCTCGGTGCTCTAATGTGTGGGGAGAAGAACTGTGCTATAAATGGGCTGAGAACTTTGAGGGTAGGCACCACCCAATAAGTAGTAGGGAGACCTCCAGTTTCAAGTCACTTTGAAATAGCTAAAGACAGAGGAGAGAGACCTTAGGACAATCAGTGTCCTATGGGACAGCCTCTATAGTATTTAGGAACCACTGAGAGCCAGAATTCTAGAAGCTTATGTGAAAAGAGATCAGGTAAAGAATAAGGCAAAAGGGACTTTCTTTTACAAACTTCTATAATTTACAATATACAATAAGAAAACAAAAAAGTGGCAGACTTGCATATTGTCTAAAAAATCCATTTGTTGTAAAGGATGTGATTAGCTAGCAGCTAATGAGGTAGCATGAGAAGGCCAGAAACTCTAAATGGGGATTGGGTTAGAATTTGAACTCCAAACAGTAACTGATCCTTCAGATGAATATTCAAATAAAAGAGGTTTATTGTCTGATAGTATACAAAATACAGAATCCAAGTTCAAGCAGCTAGAGCAATACAAGATATTATAACAATTAATTTGGAAAGCTATACTTTTCAGAGAAAACCCCACCATGTAAAAATATTGGATCTTTATAAATATATGCAAAATGTTCTCATAATATTATTTGTAGATACTCAAACTACACCAGTTTCTCAGAAACTATATTAAAGATAGATACAGAGGGACTAGCCACAGAAAGTAGATGGCCCTTTCCAGACAGGGCCTGGCAGTTGAGTTCTCTTTCTAGGTCACTAGAATTCAGAGTTTAGGCATTAGAGATTCAGACTAAACAGATAATTCGGAATGTATCCATTATCTTATAGGGACAAGCCAGCAGGGATTCCTGGGGAAAGCAAAAACACTGGTGCAATAAAACTGCAAAGATCAATGAGGTGTGTTGTGGAATACAGGAAGGTCTACGGGAGTCTCCAGGGCTTATTGTGCAGAGATAGGGAAGAGAAACTGATTTCACAGCTAAGCTTTCGAAAGAGATGAGAAAGAGACTGCCTTTACCAGTGTTAGAGCAAAGGACAAGATCGCAGGTATTAATGGTGTTTCCCATAGAATTAAGATAATTCTAAATGTAAAAATAAAGACTTTCAAGTTACTGGGTAAGAGACTTCCCAATAAAGAAAGAGAGAAACTTTATAAGCTTCTGTCTCAGAATATCAACTTATCCAATATTGTTTACACTAGTGGAAATGTTAAACACTGGGCTACAAACCAAAATTAAAACACTACCAGTACACTGAATTTAACAATGAAGACAGGGAGTAATTTGCCAAGGCAAGCCACTGAAGCAAATAATATAAACAAGTTCAACAGGCTATTCAATGCATTTTAGAGCAAAAAGAGAGGGAGAACTGGTTGCCTGCCAACACCTTGTCTCAATGAGACAATATACTCTGCTATCCAGGAATAATAATGGGTTAGAGGTTTGGACTGGAGAGTCTTGACATTTCATGTTGTTTTATTGGTGATGGACTCACGGGTCAATTGCTTCTGGCATTTTATCCTTTGGGTTTGTTGGTATATTACCAGCAACACTGATGATCTCTCAAGTTCAAGGGGTAGGCTTCACCTGGAGATTTATTCTGATTTCCAGCACCTCTAGTTTCTTACAGTCTGCTCCAGGATAGCCAGTAACAAACATCCTTAGCAAAATAAATCAGTCTCACATGAAAATTTTAAAAACTCAGTCACAGAATTTAATTAATTTTTAAAATTTATACCACTTTTATATCAATAATTATTACTGTTATTCTTACTTCTTACTTTTTTCTTACTGTTAGCCATATCTCTAGCAGGCAGCCACTTGGAGTGCAAATATAAATCCACATTAATTCAAATAAAAAGGTCACAAAAAGAAAGCAGTGGAAAAGAAATTTAAAAATCATTATCAAAATGCATTCATTAAACATCTTGTTATACATTAGCAGTGCAAGTCATACTGTAAATTATAGAAAAGAGCAAAGCTTTTGTTCTGTTGAAGTTCTTAATCAAAAACATCTAGAAGGAGCTATGCAAAAGTGTTTAAAATACATAGGCATTAAGGGAAAAGTAATCAAATATTGCACAAAATAGGTGAGGCTTTTATAGAATATCAGATAAAATGTCAGCTCATTGAGGAGTGAATGAAGTGGATGTGTATATGACTAAGAAAATCAAGTAGGTTAGCCGTGAAAATTCAGTGTTCTAGTCAGGCAGAGTGAAGGAAAATGCAAATTTTTATCTATTCCTGCTTCTCTATTACAGAAGGCATATTGGATTTATTAATACATAAAACCACAAAGTAAAAACAGTGCATATTGATCTGTCAGTTTTACTAAAAATACTTGGAAAAAATGCTCCAAGTAATCAAAACATCACTTTGTATTATAATAAACATAAATATACTATGGAGTTGCATGTAAAAAGTAACATGAATTTTAAAGAAAAAGGATAAGACAAAAAAATTTAAACCTTTCTTGGTGGCTTAGATAATAACTGCACCTTCTCAACCCACTATCCCTTGATAGCTCATGCTTCCTATAGCCCATCTTTAAGAGTATTTCTTCACCAAATGTGGGGGGAAAACCATTTTTGTGGTGATCCTGAAGCAAGGAGTGATAGAAATGTTAAACATACTTTTTAAGATTTGAAAATTGGCTATGGCAGATATTCACCAATGGCAAGATGCATGATCCTTCATAATAAAAGATCCTTTATAACAGATGCAACATCCTTCATAAATGAGTATCCCTAAGACAGTATTCACAAATGTAATGCCACATGCCAGAAAAACCTCAATTCTCAATGCAAAGATAAGCCATTTCGTTATTCTTTAATCAAGTGGGAGAGGAGACTCTTTCACTAAAAGCAAAGGAATAGAATATCTATTCCTATTCCTGGAGATGACTATGAAAAAAATGGGAGAAATGTCAAGGCAAGGTGAAGGAAGATGCTATTGAAATGTCAACAATCCATTTCAAAAGCAATTTATACAGTGGCTCTTTCAGTTCATACAAAAATAAGACTAGATATGCCCCTTCTTGTCCATGAGTGATGGAGAAAGAGACAGGATGGAAGTGGGGACTCTGGGCATGTGGTATAGCACATGTAGATAACTACTTCATAAAGAATATGGGAAAGTAGAGGCAGATATAATCTGCAAAGAAGGAAAATGCTAGTGAGAGAGATGAAGGTATCATTGGAAATTAGAATCTCAGAGCCTCAAAATGGCCTGTCCCCCTTTCCTTCTACCGGTTTGGGAAATAGCAGGATTAGAGACAGGGTGCTATGTAATAATAATAATAACAGAAGAAATTAAACAAAGCACCATGGGAATCTCAAATAAGGAGCGCTTAATTAACTGAATTACTCTCGGGGCATTTGTATGGATAAATCCTCCCACATTACAGAATGAAATTTTCTTTGCCTTCCAAAGAAACTGTAGCCCCCACTGAACTGTTGGAGGTCCTGCTGGAGCAGTGGGTCATTGCTAATATGTGAAAAATAAGGGCCAACTCTATTCTCTTCCTTTGTCCACAAACATTCTAGTTTAATTTTTTTCACCCATCCTTAGGAGATGAAGGGGAAAAGCTCAGTAGTTTCATCAAGCAGGAGCTACCTCTTCTTCACTTGGGATTCTCAGTGTTGGTACACATGGTAGATAATAAATATTTCTGCATTGAGCAAATCTAAAAGAAAAATGGAAGGCAAGCAGCAGTTCTAGGTCATAAATTTAATTAAGGCAAGGAAATGCTAAGATCAACAAGAAGAGAAGAAAATAGAGAATATGGAGAAAAACGAAAGCAAGAGAAAAGAAAAAGTAAGGAAACTTTAAAGAAGACACCGAAAAGATAATTCTGAGTGAACAATATAATGATATTTCTCTGATGTACCACAAACGAAATTTTAAGAAAGAATGTGAGCTCCCTGAGAGGAGGTGTTACATTCTGAATAATTGCTAATAATTCGTAACAACTCAATTAAAGGTAGTAATAATTTTTTTCTCCCATTTACACTTACAAAACTGACATATTAATTGATAAGAACAAAACCCTTTATTTCAGCTTCTTTCAGTATGACATTGATGTGATAGAACAGATAAATATCATTGAATATAGATCTAGGATGCAGGAAGATTTTCATTTAGAAAATTCAAGGTAAGGTTCTTGGTGTTAAGAACCTTTGGATCCCCTGCAGTTCACTCTCTGAATGTCTCTACCAACAAATCCCTAAAACTCAGTATTAACAAGGTCAGGATTTGTAAACCCACTGGCACTCAGTAAGGAGCTTCTTTCACCCTTGCTTTGTCCTGGGCCATAAACAGGAAAAAGCAGCGTGGAGTTGACTGTGTCAGGAACAGTTGGGCTTGTTATCCACCATCCCTCTCTCTTGACATTTGAAGAAGTTGATTTATCTTCTGTCCTGGGCAGCAGAGACAATAGAATGATGCAAAAAAAATAAAGATCTGTGCTGCTGTGGATAGTTCTTTTGGAGAGTTCATTGAGATAAAAAGAGAGGAAAAGGAAGGCAGAGTTTCCTGCTTGAGTGTTTGCTTCATATATCCTGTTTTTCATTTCTCTTTGGGGAAGGCCATACCTATGATACAACATGTTAACAATGGCTATAGCCAGTGCCTCATATGGTCTTATAGAAGCTCTTAATTCATATTAATTAATATCAGTGCATATTGTCTATTCATCTATTTAACTGAAAACAACTTAAATCTTGTTTTACTGCAATATAACAATGTATTCACGATAACTGACACACATGAAAAAACTACATATAGTGGACTATGATTAAATATTATTTTTGGAAGAATGAGCAGATTCTGCCAGAAGCATGTTTCCATGGCAGAGTTAGAACTCAAAAGAACCTTACACGCACTTCTGTTCACTGCATTTAGTTGAAGGACTTGACACGTGTTTAACATTACACACTTTAGAAATCCTAAGAGTAATTTTATAAAGGTGAGGTCAATAAACACCTATACAAATATAAAAATCTTAAAGACCATCATTATTTACTTGTCACCCAACAGAACCAATACTTTAAGTAATAAGGTGTGGTTTTCATGTTGTCGTTGAGCACTGGCACATTGCTTGACAGGTAGAATCATGTGAAAACCATATTCAGGTGAAATTTATGGAAACATTGTAGAAACCTTAGTCTCTTAAGGAAGAAGTAAAAAACATACCTAGATGCACTTTGAAGAAACTTGTTTAAGCATGATTAATAGTAAACAGATATAAAAGAGTAATTTGAGGTCCAATGAATGTGCATTTTCAAACTCTGAGGATGCCTGTCCTGAACTAGTAATATTCCAATGACAATAGCAACAAAATTACTACCATTTGATGAGCAACTAGAATATGTAGGACACTATTTTAATTACACTGAAAAAGGCTTAGAAATGTTGTGTTGACGTATTTGGTTGAGATTTAATTAAAATTATTTTAGAAGTATATGATTGGCACACAAATGTGCATATAACCTGGAGTTCAAAACCAAGTTGTCCTTTATATCTCTAGTGCTAACTTAAGAAAATTATTTTAAAGTAGGGACCTATGAATGAATGTACCTCTGAGTTTTGTGGAAACATTTGTGTGCATTTTTCTGAGAAGAGGAATCATAGTTTCATGGGAAATAGAAACTTCCAAACCCTACCAATTCTGATGATGGCTGGAATGACTAAATACACCATTAATCAACTTTGTAAATATATATCATTCTGTCAGCTTCTCATGTGGATTTTATAGCATCAGCCTAACCACACTTAATTCAATGCCTTTCATCTAGTAGGTTCTCAATATGTGTTTGCTATTGATAATGATGACAGTGGTCCAAGCCATGATCTCATTTTCCACACTGTGGTCCCCTTTTCATTTTCAAGCACTTCTCTAGGCCAGCAAGGTTTTCATCCTCTCTCATCATTGCAATAAACCTGTCAGTGTGATCAGGTCAGACATAAAATTTTCCAAGGCTAGCACACAAATTCCTTCCCCTGCATGTAAGATTGCCTCATGTCTGATCCTATCCTTGATGACAAGAAGGCCATCTTGTATATCATCTGTCCATTTGTAGAACAAATGGTCTACAAAGAGAGGACATCTAAATTTTGCCAAGCTTATTCTGTAACCCACTGCCCAGTTTGTGATTAAGGCTGAGATGACAAGGTTTTCTTCTCAGCAGCAGGAGGAATATGTCCTTTCTTTCCTTCCAAAACTGGTTATTACGGAATTTTAAAACTAGGTCAAAAGGAAAAAAAAAAAGAGAGATAGCTAAAGCATTTAATATACACCTAGTCCTCAGAATACAACTTTTCAGGAAGCATCAAATATGTTTCTCTTCTTATGTCTATGAAAAGTATATATCTAGATATCTAAGTGTTTTTCTTCTTTTTAAGAATAAGTTAGATTTTAAAAATTTTGCCTATATCACTAAAATGTCTCTTATTTATATAAAATAGCATCAAAAAGCTGATAAACGTAATCTAACAAGTGTTTACACTTTGGACTATATTGTATATCATTACTAAGTATCAGTAGCCAAGCCAAGTCTTAGGTATAATATAGGAAAATGATTTCTTGTCTGATAATTTCTATATGAATTTCAGTGTTTCGGATATCTGTATTTAAGATTTTATTATGTGTTACATATAAATCCTCTAAAAATTTCAATGTTACAGGAATATAGGCTTAGAATACAAGAAACCTACCATAATCCCACCCAATCAATGATAACTACTATTACTAGTTTGTATATATTATCAATATACTAATGTATTATTATTTTAATAACATGAAATCATTATTCAAATAAACATATAAATATTTCACCACTTCTTCTTTCACTTATATTTACTTGATATCTTTTCATGTCAATGTATACTAGAACTATCTCATTTTTTAACTAAAGAGCTGCGTAATATTCCATTATATGGATTTATTATAATTTATTAAATCAATATCTTATTAACAAGGATTGGAATGTTTTCAGTTTTTTACTCTTATAAACAAGCTGTCAGTGAACATCTTTTATGCACCTGTGAGTTCTTCTGTAGAATAACTGCAGAGAGATGGAAGACTCTAAGGAATTAATGTTTTAATAAATATTGCCAAATGCCCTCCAAAAATATTGTAAAGAATTCACATATTCACCAGTAACATATAAGAGAACCTGCTCTACACACTTTCCAGTTTTTAAACTCATACAATAATAACTTTCTAAAGCAGAGGTCACAAACTCAGATGATTTGGGAGCCAAATAAGTACCAGACTATGTGATTTAGCACAGAGTAAGAAAATTGAAAGTAGAAGAGATTTAGTAAATTTCATTAAATAAAACACTATGAGGCCAAACAAAACATACATATCTTCAGTTCTCAGGCTTTCAGTTTTCAGTCCTTGTCTTAATGGAATACACCCACTTTTGATTTGATAAAACACAGAACTCCCTTTACTAGAGAAAGCAACACAACATTTGATGATTAATTTCACTAGATACATCTTAGTTTTGACCTTATTTTCTTTCTTTACATTTTTTTTTTCAAAATCACAGCTGTGAGAAGAATTCATTCTTTCCTGCACAGGATTCCTTGTATGTTGTATTGATTTTTAACAACATAAATGTTCCGTAACAGATACACTGAAAGCAGTAGAAAAAATATTGTTTTATATTTTGCCCATTCATAGACACAATTTTCTAACACTTATCAACTTGTTAGAAAACCTTTAAATTTAAATATAAGAATATTTTAATACTGTCATCATTCATTTACCAGAAACAAGGGGAAACTAAGGAAATATACTACTTGTCCCAAATAAAGACAATATCCTGCTAAGATTTATATTTAGCCTACCAAAACATCCTTGAGTAGAAAAAAGAAATGTCATTACTTTAGCTTGACAAAAAACAGAAGAGAAAAATTCTTGTGTCCTTTTGATAACAGTGATTATCTTGTGGTCTGTGAGAAAAGGGTGAAGGCCATGGAGAAAATTGGTTCTGCTCTCATTTTTCTAGTCCCACTGCATCAATAAACGTCTGGAAGTTTCAACACAGAGCACACAATGTGAGCACGAAGCAGCTTGGCTTCCTTTAGCACTTTGTTATGCCCTTTAACCTTACGAGATTGTCAAGCAGAGATGGCTAAGGAAGGGATTCCCATTGCTACAGCGTGAATGGAAGACTGGATTTCAAAGCAGAATAAAATAGCACCTCAAATCAGTCTGACATGGGGGCGACAATGACCAGGAAAGTGAGTTTGAAAATGAGTCACTTTATTCTAATTGTACTTTTATATTTACAACTTATTTATGCCATCTTCCTTTCTTTGGAGACTTAAAAAATAAAACACCTACACATAAAATAAGACATAAAACTGCAGCCATTTTTTTCAATGCTTCTGGTTTATATTTAACAGAAAGGGGGAAGCTACCACCTCTACTGAATGTAAAAGAAATAGTGACATGATGTTCACAATTGGAAATCAAACCTGTGTTGAAGAAACTGTCTTAAACTTTCACATTTAAAATATATCATATTATCATGTTTTGAAAAATCATTTTAGGAAAAAGAAGAACTTTGAAAATAAGGGATTATTTTAAGTGCTATAAAATAAGGTTCCATCTGTGAGTTTTTATTTTGCTTAATTCTTTTATTTTTTCTTAGTGAGAAATCTCTCATACGATGTTTTCATTTCTTTTGATTTTTAAAGGTAATCATGAGTGAGATAAAAATAACATTGTTTCAGGAAATGTATGCCTTGAAGTAGGACAGAATTGTCCAAGAGCAACACAAATTTTTAGATACCTATTTTTGGCTTGATGTTAAAAATCTAAAGAAGCAACTAAATTGGATTAGCTCTGCTTAAAATAAAAGAGCAGCAGAAAAAGATAGGTCTATTATATTTTATAAGAAAAAAATGTAAGAGAGGCCCCTAAACTCATCATGTTCATAAAGTCTTTTAAAAAACTAATTAGGAAAGAGAAAATTTCTTTACAACTATCTCATGTTATATTCAGATATATACTTTCAACTCTACCCTGAAAACAACACTAAAATATATATAGCTTGTAAATATTGGATTCATTCATTTGTGTATTCATTCATCCTTATACAAGCCATAAAGATAATTTTTCTTTACATTTCTCCCACATTCTTTGTCTGGAATTTCAGATAACTGGCACTATAATTTTATTGAAATTGGGAACACCGTTCACATTTATTTGAATGGAATTCTTCTCTCTGGTTTAGACTTCTGGCTCTTATCAGATTAGAAATTGAAACCGATTGACAGATATTCCAACGCATATATATAAATACTATATAAATTGGGGTAGCTTCTTATAAAGGAAATTTTTTAAAGACTTTTGAGTTTTAAGATTGGAGAAGTGGGGTGATCAAACATACTCTACTTTTAAAATTTCATTTGCTTTGAAAATGCACACTCCCTTTTATAAATCCTCATAGATCTTCTAGACTATGACAATGTTGCATTTTAGCTGCCTTTGGCAAACCCCAAGCATACATCTGTTAAAATCTTGTATTCCTTATGCTTTAAAAACATTTGCAATCATGAAAGTTAACTTAGTATGGATTTTCTTCTCTACTACTTTCCATTTCTTTCTCAAATTTCCTCTCTTATACACATCAAGTTTAATATGCAAGAGGAAGAAGAATTTTGCCCTCTAACCTAAATCTTTAATTGCTTCACAACCAACTTTATAAATGTGGATGAGAGTTTGCTAAAATTTTAATTTCGGTTGAATTTAACAGAGTCCTCTATGTGCCCCACACTGTGCTATACATTCTGAATAAATAAGGTATACTCCTCACCTCTGAGAAACTTCAGAGCAATGGTCTGCTAGAATTTTAAAACATATATCCCCACCAGTTTAAACAAAATGTTTCTTGCAAGCACCACATGTACTTACCAGCAAGTTGGTATTAACTGATCAACATCTGAGTGGACATACAGGAATAACATTTATTGGGTGTCAGGCAGATGGGAGGGGAGAGGAGTGGGTGGGCATATACATACATAATGAGTGTGATGTGCACTGTCTGGGGGATGGGCACTGTCTGGGCGATGGTCACGCTTGAAGCTCTGACTCCAGGGGGAGAGGGAGTAAGGGCAATATACATAACCTTAACATTTGTACTCCCATAGTATGCTGAAAAAAAAGTTTCTGCATGCACTCCTATATGTGCATATATATGTATTTACATATAATATCGTGTATTACTATAGAAATATATTATATAAATTATATGAATACTTAAATATAGAAATTATAAATGATGAAAAGAATAAACATAAATATTAATGTGATATTACACAACCACCAAAATTTCATTTACAAGAAATTTTAACAGCATGAAAAATGCTCAGAGTATGTTAAATGATAAATACAGACATAAAAAAGTAACATTATAAATTTAACTATATAAAAGGTACATTAAAATAAAAAAAGACTGGAAGGAATTAAACCAAAATATTCACAAATATTTTGTAACAATATAAATAATGTAAGTAGTATTTGAGCACAAAGATTTCCTCTCAGAAGTAGAATGACAAGTGATTTGTTCTTTTTCACTTTCAATTTTCATGAAGTGCTGATTTTTAAAAAATCTGCTTATCTCCTCCCTGCCCCAAATCTTTTTCTGCTACTGTGTTCATCATCTCAGCTAAGAGTAGCCAGTCATCTAAATCAGAAAGCTGCAGAGTAGCTGAGAATATTCCCTCTCATTCACCAGTCACTTTCAGAAAATCATGACCAAATTCTACTGTTGTTTTTTTCCTTGTGCTACTTCTTATCCCCTCCTGAGAGCTGCATCCTCACTGCCACCACTTCAATTCTATTATTCTTCTCTCACCTGGATAAAGTGATAGCCTACTGAGCTTCCCTGGTTACATTTATATCCCTTCAAATCCATTCCAAGTATAGCTGCCTAGGGGCTAATCCAAAACAAATATCTGATCATGACCTTCATTCACCCTCTTCACTTTCTTTAAAGAATTTCCATACATCGATAAATCCAAGCTACCTGTTTCAATTACCTGTCTTCCATATTCTTCTTGAGCATCATCGCTCATTAGGCTTAAACTGTGATTCCACATTTCATTAGTCCTGAATTCACCTATAATCATTCTCTTGGCTTTGTTCCTTTGTGCCTTTGCATAGGCTGCTTGTTTTGATTGGAATAGTCCTCTTTTCACCCTGCTTTCTTTTCTGTGCTTCATTAGCTGCTCTTTGTACTTCAGGGATTACCTCTAGTGGCTCTTTCTTAGAAAGTCTTCTGAGCTCTTTCCAAGTTCTAGCACCTTACGTTTACTGTCAATCAAATAAATGACCACTTCATTGAAATTATCCACTTTCATGTTATCCTCCCCTCCAGACTAGTGAGCTCCAGAACAGGATGCATGTAACCTATGGGATGAGCAAGAAGTCCTCTGGGAAGCAAATTAAAATTTTGGATTAATTCCTTCCAGTCTTTTTTTATTTTAATGTACCTTTTATATAGTTAAATTTATAATGTCATCACTTTTTCCATCTGCATTTATCAATTAACATACTCTGAGCATTTTTCATGGCATTATAATTTCTTGTAAATGAAATTATGTTGGCTGTGTAATATCATATCTTCTGAATGTCCCTAAATTGTTTTAAACAATCCCTATTGTAGAACTTGTATGTTGTTTTCAATGTTTCCAACAATCATATATAATGCTATGATACATTTCCTCTCATCTGAAAATATGATTGTTAAGGTAAGAAACATAAGTATATGAATATTTTTGACATATTTTCTAACAAGTTTCTTTTCATTTATTTATTTGTGAAATTATAAACATATATAATTATGGTATTCATAGTGATGTTATGATATAGGTATACAGTGTGGAATGATTGGATCATCTAATTAACATAGCCATCACTTTAAATATTTCTCATTTATTCCTCCAATTGCCACTCTGTACCCTTTCACCAACATCTCCCCATTCCCCCCATTTCCCAACCTCTACTAACTACCATTCTACTCTCTGCTTCTATGAATTAGGCATATTTATATTTCACACATAAGTGAGAACATGTAGTTTTTGTCTTTCTGGTCCTGGCTTATTTTATTTAGCATACTGTCCTCCAGTTTCATCCATGTTGTTACAAACGAGAGAATTTTATTTTCCTTAAAGGCTGAATAATATTCCATTGTATAAATACACCACATTTTCTTTATGCATTCATCAGTTGATGGACACTTAGGATTTCATATCTTGGCTATTTGACTAATGCTCCAATAATCATGGGAGTGCAGCTATCTCTTCCACATACTTATTTCACTTCATTTGGATATATACTCAGAAGTGGGATTACTGGATTCTATTATTGTTCTATTAATATTTTTAATTTTATGAGGAACCTTCATACTGTTTTCCATAATGACTATACTAATTTACATTCCTAGCAACAGTGTACAAGGGTTCCCTCTTCTTCACATCCACATCTACACTTATTATTCATCTTTTTGATAATAGCCATTCTGAAAGATGTGAAGTGATATCTCATTGTAGTTTTAATCTGCATTTCCCTAATGATTAGTAATGTTAAACATTTTTTCATATGTCTGTTGGCTATTTGTATGTCTTCTTTTGAAAAATGTCTATTCAGGACAAAAATTCTTAAAAAATTAGGTATATGAAGAATGACACAATACATGTACAATGTGTACAACACAACAAAGGCCATGTATGACAAGCCTACAGCTAACATTATACTCAACGGTAAAAAGTTGAAACCTTTTACTCTAAAATCAGAAAAAAGACAGAGATGCCCATTCTTACCACTTTATTCAATATAGTACTGAAGGTTTTTCCCATAACAGTTAGGCAAAAGAAAGAAATATAAGGCATCCAAATAGGAAAGGAAGTTGTGAAATTGTTTCTGTTAGCTAATGACATGATTTTATATACAGAAAATTCTAAAATGTCCACTAAAAAACTATTAGAAATGATGAATGAATACAGTAAAGTTAAAGGATATAAAATCAACACACAAAATCATTAGCTTTCTTATAGACTATAAAAGAAACAAAGAAAACAATCTCAATTACAACATCTTACAATAAAATATTAAGGTATAAATTTAACCAAGGAGGTGAAAGATTTGAAAGCCACAAAACATTGATGAAAGAAATTGAAAACACAAATTAGTAGAAAGATATCTCATGTTCATAGATTGGAAGAATCAATATTATTAAAATTTCCATACTACTCAAAGGGATCTATGGATTTAATGCAATCTATACCAAAATTCCAATGTCATTTTTCATTTTTTCACATATTTCTACTTAGTAAAAAAACCCTAAAGTTGATATGAAACCACAGAAAACCCTGAGTAGCCAAAGCAATCATAAGCAAAAAGAATAAAGCTGGAGCTATCATACTATCTTCAAACTACATTTTAAAGGTATAATAATTAAACTAGCATGGTACTGGCACAAAAATAGAAACATCAACCAATAGAACAGAATAGAGCATCCAGAAATAAACCCATGAATTTATAGTCAATTGATTTTTGGCACAGTTGCCAAGAACACACACTAGGGAGTAGGCAGTCTCTTCAAAAAAGGCAATCTGGCAATCTTTTGCCAGATGCAAAAGATAACATTCTGAATGTTTCCATTCATGTGACACTCTGGAAAAGGCAAAACTATAGTGACCTAGAGCAGATTAGTTGCCAAGATGAAGGTGGGGAGAAGTTGACAAGGTGTAGCTCAAGGGAATTTTGAGGTTGATGGAACTGTTCTGTAATTTGATTGTAGTGAAGGTTACATGACTTTGTACAATTATCAAATCTCACAGAACTATACACCAAGAACAGTAAATTTTACTGTTTATAAATTTAAAAATAAAAAAGTTACTTTGCCTTCTTGTGTCACTTAAATGCTTTCCTAGATCAAAGTCACATAAATACCTTCAAGTTATTGAATTTATTCAATGTTCAGTAATATTTTTAAATGATTTCAAATATTTTTAAAATATTTAATTTAAACTATTTTAAAATAGTATTTTAAATCTTTATTTAAAATTTACTTTAATATTATATGATGTACAAGTCACACCTTATTTTTTCCCCAAGTTGTTAAAAACTGTTCTAGTGCCATCTGTTCAATAACCCTTAGTCCTTCCCTCATCCCCCTATTTGAAATGTCTTCTTTATCAGACACTAATTAATTATGTGTACTTCAGTTTGTTAACAGATTTTCTATGGAGGGCCTCCTCATTGACTTACGGTTATTTCTTTTTTGCATTCTATGATTCCATTTATATAGTGTCTGGTTCTGGACTCCTTATTCTATTGCATTGCTCTGATGATTTGGTTTTGTGTATATTATTGTTAGACATCAGTATTCTGTAGACATGTATGTATAACATTTAATTAGCTTAACTAAAGAAGAGAGTTAGAGAAATTCACATCTATGTCATTAACAAAATCATAAGAGTAGCTTTGCTTGATTAGGGAGAGCAGGAGGACAGCAGAGGAATGGGCTAAGAATGGAACTCTAGGGAGCACTGCCATTTGGGTAGGAATAAAATACGAAGAACTTCACGGGCATGTTGTTTGACCTCTACAGTGTTTCTTATCTTCAATTAGCCAACATCACTCATTTGTGTTACCTATATTGGTGTCTGAGCTTGTGATTTGTGACTTCCTGGATGAAAGAACAGAGAAAGAGGAGCCTGTGAAAGGAGTCTTTGAAAACAGGTCCACAAGATTTGAGGAAAACTAAGAGGGATGAATAACAACAGTCCAGAAAGTGAAAGAAAAAAAAAAATGTAGTTAACAGTGTCAAATACCCATGAGAGAGCCAGTCAAGATAAGGGCTGCGGGTCATCTGTGCCTTTAGAGAGAGCATGCTCGGTTAAATGGGGTTAGAAATCAGATGGCACTGAGCCGAGGAGTGACTGAGTCTTAGAAATCGGAGATAATGAATGTAGACTGCTGCTATGGAGCGTTTGAATGAGTTGAGGAGGAGAGAAATTGGATGGTAGTGGTGGTGAGCCCCAGTGAAGAGAAGGGTCAGTTTGTTTTTCTTTGTCAATTTACTCTCTTGGATACGAATGTGGAGAACATGAATGGGCAGAAGGAAAAGGGTCAGCAAAAAAAGAAGTTGAAGATAAAGGATGAAAAGGAGACAACTAATGGCAAAAGGTTTCAGCCTCAGTGATAGGGAATAAAATCGAACACAGGCTTTGCTTTGAATAGCAGGAAAAACTCCTGATCCTTCTTCAAGATTGGAGGGGGAAAAGTAAGTATGTTTATAGATGTGGTAGCTTTTGATGCTGGAGGGAATTGGCAAGGAGTCACAAGTCATTTTCACACAATGACCTCAATTTTCTTATTAAAATAGCAGGTGCACTAAGAATGAAGGAGAGAGATTGTGTGGCTTAAGTGGAGTGATAAAATTTGAAAAGAGTGGCTGACCACAGTCAGAGTAAAAGGATTAGTAAATGCTATTGTGGGACTAACTCAGATTAGAAAACCATAAATCACAGAGTGGCATAATTTGCTCCTGTAGCACTCAGGAGCCTAGGTATAAGAAAAGAGAAGATACAGCTCAGATTCAAGGTTACAGGTACTGTGTAAGAAAGGACAGGCAGTAGAGCTATGGAAAGTAAGCTGCTGGTCCCAGCAAAATTCCAAGCAAGATGTGAAGAACTTGGAAGGATTAAAGATACTAGAATTCTCACTGAATTCTAAGAAAAAGAAGTTTATTGCATTTGTAACCTAATTTCACTCCTAACTTATGTTATCTTATATTTTTACCTTATTTCTTCTTTAAGCTAATTTTTTTATATTCTGTCTTAATATCTTGTAAGACACATTTTAGATACAGGGCCAGATACAAGAAACTAAAAGGAAACTAAAACATACAGATGGTCAAACAGAGGTGAATTTCAGTTTAAAAGAGGAAGCTGGTATTTGAAGTGTCTCCGTTGAAATGTTTGATTGAGAATAAGATGCTGGAGGTGGTCGTGAGGTTTTGTGGTTGCTGTACAATGGAAGTTTATTGAGATTATAGAGGTTAGGGTTGATCAATGGTTCTCAACCTGGGGTAATTTTGCCCTGAGAGGACATTGATCAATGTCTGAAGACATTTTTGATTACCACAACTGGGGGATGGGGCACTAATGGCATCTAGTGCCAGGGATGCTGCTAAATATCCTACAATGCACAGAATAACCCCTGCCCCACCAAAAAAGAATTATCTACAAACTGGTAGTTCTACAGGCTAACAAAACAAAACCAAAAAAAAAAAAAAAAGAATTATCTGGAGCAAAATGTTAATAGTACTGAGGCTGAGGTTGAGAAACCCTGGATTAGATGCATTATTTGTAAGAGGAAAGGAACAATAAGAATCTAGGAAATCACTTGGAGAACCATTGAAGACAGAGGCACACAGGGAAGGACCACTCAGAGTGTGGGCACGTCAGGTGATGTGAGATTCCAAGATGTATTCTGTGTGAGGATGAAAGTGTCATTATCTGGAAACATCATGGGGAAATGGATTTGTGCTGCAAATTTGCTAATGATTCCTGGGTTAGCAAATTTGTGAAGCAAATGTAGGTAGAGAGGATAAAAGCAAGGGATTTTAAGGGAAAGTGTTCTTTTTTTTACTATTTTTTTTTGCTATTTGTCACTTGCTTTTGAAAAGTCATGTTTCAGTTCTCCTTTACCAGAGTTTCTAGGTCTTTCTGTCAATGTTTCCAGATAAATTCAGGAAAGGTCAATATTGGTTTTGGAAGAATCTACCTCTAACACAGTGACATTATATGAAAAGTCTTTGTTTTCTCTATACACTTGTACTAGCCCTCTGCATCTCTAATTTTTTTCTTTTCTTTTGATTTTCTCAAAACAGACAATACTAGTTTCCTTTCATGGTCAAGCTCATAGAGCTGACCATCAATTCTCTCTACAATATACCATGTAATGCACATTCTCTGCTTTGGTTTAGTTAAGACTGAGCCTCTAAACAATCATGACCTTTACTCTGTGCTTCTTTTCATACTCCAATACTGGACCCTTATTTCTTTTAGATACTATACTGCTTACAATACCTGTCTTTTGGAAGATTGATGGAACTGCAGCACTTAATAGGGTTTAAGACCTTTTAATTCAAACTTTGTTCTGTATATGTTGA
Source organism: Microcebus murinus (assembly GCF_040939455.1). Classification (NCBI taxonomy): domain Eukaryota; kingdom Metazoa; phylum Chordata; class Mammalia; order Primates; family Cheirogaleidae; genus Microcebus; species Microcebus murinus. The sequence goes on along the minus strand of NC_134111.1, from coordinate 45,043,414 downwards.
TGGGCAGATGTTCACTTCACATTAACTTATCTTCAATAAAAATAATTGAGTCACCTACTTTTGCTGCATATAAAAGTGGCTAAACTTCTTAAGTCTATCCTGTAAAGTCAAGGCTGAATGACTTCTAAGATACTGCTAATTTATACAATGGGTTCATCTATAGTCTAGATGGACTGCAAAAAATGGGCAGGAAAATTTGGGCCTTAAACATCTCTGGACTCCTGTGGTCAGCACCAAACACTGCATAGGAAAATTCCAACTAGACTACCAACAAAAGAAACCTGATGACTCATTCGTTAATGATCACAAATAGATTAATTTATTGTAATTTCCAACTCTCTGTATATTTTCTAATAAAAAATGCACATACAGAGACCTATATCACTTAAGAAATTAGTGTACTATATGCATGAGGTGGTATTTAAATATTTTCCTTCTATTTTCAATCCTGATACTCAATGTTTTCTTAAAATGATAAGACTGATAATTAAACAACAAAAAGAAAATAATATAGAAACTTCAAGCACCATGTACCAACTATATGTAGTGGCATAGAGATCCTTAACTAATTTAGGCTTTAAAATATTTTATTTAATTAAAAAAATGGGTTGATTGCCCCTTACACACAGCTGAATAGTTACAGTCTTTACTCCTTTAGTAAGTGGATGAACTAATCCAAGTTCAATTATATATTTATTTATTGAAAACATTATAACATTTTATGTACATGTAACAACTATACCATCCTTTTTGAAAATAATATTTTTTCTTTCTGATGAAATTGCAAAAGACACATACTATTAATATTTATTTTATGACATTGACAGCTTTTACCTTAACAAATGATGATTTAGGAAACCTACCATCAGGTGTTTATTTCATCACACTTGTTTTTAGTTGGTTCTATGTGGACAAAAGTGACATCTATTTCCTTTGTGTGAATCATGTATTACTAAGTCATTCAGCTTATTTAAAAATTCCACTCCTTTTTATACTTTATAGTCCCTTTCCATTTTCCTTTTTCTCTACAGCACTTATAACCATCAAACAGAACACTATTAACTTTATTTTTTATAACCTATCCATTTCCACCCACTGGAATGTAATTTCCACTCAGGCAAGGATATTAATATAGTTTATTCACTGCTGCTCCCCACCCCCACCCCCAGGCACATAGTAGGTGCATGATAAATATTTGTTAAATGATCATGGTTATTATATAAATTAATTTAACCACTTTTCTTATGGCACAATTAGGCAAAGGATATGTTCATAGATTTTTCAAAATAGAAGTTTACTATTTTTAATTTCTTCACTTGCTTTGACTTCCCAAGACATTGCCTTTTTAAAAATACTTTTATTTAGAAGCACAGTGCTATGCAATTCCATTTGAAGCAGAGTTGGGACTCCCACTCCATTTCAAATCCTTTTACTCATATAGCTACTATTTGCATGTGCTGTCATAGGGGTTTATAGTGTTCAATCCCTTTCAAACTCACAAGCCTTTCTAGCCCATTGGGGAAATGATTTAATTCTCTGGTGAGCTTAATAAAGAAATTGAATGTACTGGAATGAAAAACAGAAAGTAGGTAATGCTACTTTTGTTCTTTTCATAGACGTTTGAGCAACTATTTTCTACAAATTAAATTTGCTACTGTGGCAAAAGAGAGACTTTTCCTTCTTAGAATCTCGTATTACTTCTGTTGTACTTGAAGAGCAAGCTACTTTAATAAAAAGTCATAGGGTGTGTATTGTAATGGAGCAAGATTCTCATTGGTATAAACTCTTAGTATTCTAGGTTAATAAAAGTTATAATGGGAAAGTATGAATAATCCCCAAATAATCCCCATTTGGCTTTAGAATTAATTACATGCCCTTTTAAAATCTAGCTTGTCTTTTTAATTATGTGTTGCTTGAGTTAGTAATAAAATTAATTTCTGGGTAACATATTGGTTGGCAATTTTTTAGAACAAGGACCATATCTTATTCATTTTGAAACAACCAAAGCATTTTGCTCATTGCCTTGCATATGGTAAGTCCTAAATAAATGAATAAACCCTGGGATAAATGAGAAAAAGATACAGACACTAATGACAAGTTTAACTAAGACAATCAAAATAAAAGGTCATCAATATTTCTTCATCTAAAATTATGAATATTTAATATTGGTCACATAATACAAAGAAGTAAGAAATCATCTACTTTTTTTTTTTTTTTTTTTTGAGACAGTCACACTTTGTTGCCCAGGCTAGAGTGAGTGCCGTGGCGTCAGCCTAGCTCACAGCAACCTCAATCTCCTGGGCTCAAGCAATCCTCCTGCCTCAGCCTCCCGAGTAGCTGGGACTACAGGCATGTGCCACCATGCCCGGCTAATTTTTTTTTGTATATATTTTTAGTTGGCCAATTAATTTCTTTCCCTTTATAGTAGAGACGGGGTTTCGCTCTTGCTCAGGCTGGTTTCGAACTCCTGACCTCGAGCAATCCGCCCACCTCGGCCTCCCAGAGAACTAGGATTACAGGCGTGAGCCACCGGGCCCGGCCGAAATCATCTACTTTTTAGAGTAAAGTATTTTAACCTACATTTATAATGTAAATAATTAATTCACAGTAGGATGTCATTATAATAAACTGTTTACAGTTATTCTTCTTTTCCAGTCTCGTGATCTTAAGCAACTTAGAAAAGATTCCCAAGATGTTCTTGTTGTTTCACATTAATTGTCATTTTATTGAGACCACATTTTCCAATGAAAGCGTCATTTCTTTGACTGTAGTTAGGGAAAATCAGAGAATCGGATGCAAGGAATTTTAGGATTGCTGATTAGCTATCCTTCTAAATTATGTGTCTATATGTGTATATATTGTAGCCAAAGATACAAAAGAAATGAAAAATCCATTAAACAAGTGTACAGTCCTTAACAAACCGTAAGGAAAATTTTATAGCAATGCCTAATATTTATTTTTATGCTAATAGAACTACCCTTTAAAAATGAGGCAAATTATAATAACCAGTGGTTCTCTCTTAAAATATTCATTTCTTTTAACCATTCCTAATGAAACCAAATGGTACATTTCTATAATAACATGAATGGATTTTTTTAAATCTTTAGAAGATTTTGTTAAAAACGTATATTTGAAGAACTTTGCTCTCTATTATTTGATTATGCATTAGCAATGACAACTTGGAACATTTACACAGTTATATCCCAAATCTGTAACAGCATGAAAATAATAATGTATAAATTGCTAACCTTGAGATCTCATGAACTCCAGTATTCTCCTGAAGACTATGCCTCTGAAAACATTTTTTCAGTCTGTTGATATCTCCTTATTTTTTCCTTAAAAAAGAAAATATGTTTCAAAATATTATATAAGGTTATATTTTCAAAAAGTAAAGCTGACTACAAGATGCAAACATCACGATTACACAGGAGAAAATAAAAAAGAATCTTGAAATATAAGGAAGACATTAAATATAGAACTAAATAATCATATTGTATATAGTTCAGTGAAGAACAAATATCCTTCCTAGAACAGTATAGTAAAACTTTAATTCATTTATTTATTTGTCTTTCAATAAACTAGTATTATTATGGACAAGAAGTTAAAGATATATCCATTTTATTAATCAGCATTATACCAGACTTAAACAAATTTCTAGTTTCCAGGAGTTTCATAACTTCAAGACACATAAGAATTCAGGGAAATCAAAATGTTGTAGCCTTTGATAGTTGATGAAAATTGCGATGAATATTGGTATGTTTCCTGATTTGTTTAATTTGCTTAAAGGAAACTATTTAATTCTAAAATTAACTCAAACATTTATAAGTTTTTAAGACAACCTAGGCTTTAAGAAAATTAAGAAAATATTCTTTAAAATAGACATATTTTAACAAAAATCATGTTTTTTTAAAATTACAGTTACATAATACAAATGAATAGTGCAACAATTTAAAAAGATGGTGAAATTCTGGCAATCATATCTACTTTTTATTTACCCAGACTACAATATATATAGTCACTGTTTCTATCTCTAATGAATTTTTGACTCTTACATGCTAAGGTAAATATTACTATGTCCATATAAAAATTAAAAATTTCCTTAAAAATAAGGTAGAAAAACTTGTGAAAGGTAGCTCATTTATTGTGTTCCCATAGTAGGCAGAACTGAACTGTCACTGATCATAGCCAATGACAATAACTAGTGTAAAAATATTATAAATGTGTTACTTGAATGAAGAAATACTCGGAGCAGTCAAGTTATATTGCTGTCATTTGAGCAAACTTAAAATGTCAAAATCTTTAAGAAAAAAAATTATCTTAGAAAGATTATTTCTCCAGGGACCTTTCTTCCTTTAAACTTGAATATCTACATAGATATGCTGGGATAAAGATTTGGAACAAACTAGAATGTCTTTGATACAACAATAGCATAGAAATATCAACTTGTGATTAGAATTACAGAGCAATAGAGGTTATTGAATTCAGTTTGGTTCAGAGGAATCCCAGATTCAGCAGAAGAACTTAAGGAATCTCAGAAAGATTGATTCAACATTCAATCTTTTTCATTATTATAATTTTTTATTGACAGATAACATTATGTTTTTATTATGTATGACATGGTGTTTTGAATTATATATACATCATGGAATGGTTAACTCTAGCTAATTAACAAATTTAGTTAATCACATAGTGATCATTTCTGTGGGGAGGGCATACAACCTCCACTTTCTTTACACTTTTCAACAACATAATATATCATCATTGCCTATAGTCACCTTGCTGTACAGTGTTAATTATAATTTTAAATATCTTAAAGTTCTCTTGAGAACATTACACACGCAAATGAGGGTATGATGGAGACCACTAAAGAAATAACTTGAACCACCCATTGTAATCATTTTGAGAAAAATTTCAGCATATAACTTGTCCTGTTTTCTCTGTTAAAGATAAATACCCTGAGATTACAAGCCAAGGAATTAAAAACCAACAAGCAAGCACATATACTAACAGATCTCTATTTGAATGTGTCCATTGAATAGACTTTAAAAAATTATTTGCAACTAAAAAAAAATCAAAAAATCAGTTTTGCTAAGTTAAACATTTCTATGTCATTCATAATTTCAACTCAAATTTTCTTGTTAATGAAAATGAATTTCACATTATTTGAATGACAATTTTTACCTATTGAGGTATCATTTAAAATTTTATGCTAAAAACAAAGTTTTTGCTCCTATAAAAAAAAGGGAAAACTGCTATTCTATTCCAGTTCCCCAATTTACAAATAAGAAAGCTGATTACTTTATATTTGTGACCTGTAGGTAAATCTAAAGGAAGAGATTAGGTATTTTTGACTTCTAATTATCAAAATTGAAACAAAACACATAATTGTATTTTACAACTGAATGAATAAGACTTTCTTTAGGCATTAAGGTACTCTGTTGAGAAAAACATAAGTATTGATAAATTTAGTGATCTAAATCTACATACCTGTAATTTAGACAGACGCAAAGGTACTCTTGGCTATAGAAAAAAGAGAGTCAACCTCTTAACCTGTTTGAAGGACAATGATACGAAAATAAACTTTATGGATAAGACTGACCCTAACTGAGGCCAATGGGGCCACAAGGAGAGGGTCTACCACGAAGGAAGAAAGAGACAAGAAGAAGGCATATTAAATGCAAAGGTCCAAGTACCACGCCCAGTAGTTGATGATAGGAACATTCCATTTCAGCACCTTGGCTCGGTGGATATGATTTGGGGACATTGGCTGTGCGAGACCATGTTAATAAAGTGTGTGTGCGCATATGTAGGAGAGAAAGGGAATTTAAAGAGTTGTGTTGCTGAGATGTATGGCACTCACTCTGAGGCAACTTTATGAAGGAATCATCCCTGAGTGAGGTACCTCGGCAAGACCTAGGGCTTCCTGTTCTTTCTTTCAAGCCTTCTAGGCACGTCAGGCATGGTACACAAGATAAATGGGAACTGCCATTTTTCCCGGAATCCAATCTTTATGAAGTGATCAAGACTGAGTTGGATAGCCCCATCACATCCTATACAACCACACGAGTGGTATTCTGGTACAATGACCTCTTCGACTAAAGTGAGGGTAAACATAATCATCCCAGGAACTACAAAAATGTTTAAGGAGTGTGAAACTTATAGAAGACTGGGAACGTGTACATTAACATCAGTTGTCCTCACATGGCTTCAGTTGTTCATCTAAAGAAACCCAGTATCAGATGTCTAATCATGAGTCCTGTGAAAAAATAACATTAACATAGACCTATACCATCATTTAGAAACGTGCACCTAACACTTATGGTTCACATCTGATCTTTTCTAATATTGGGGGGTCATTGAGAAAGACCCCAAGAACCAGTTCAACTTGTGGAAATTCCTTTAATGTTGCAGTGCTGGAGGGAAAGGTGAAGGCAACCTCTCCTTGTTTCAGCCCCTTTGGCTTCTTGACATTGCTGCAAACCCCAGTCACCATCTTGAATGGCCAAGGTCAAGGCACTCTTCCCTGTTTGTCAACATTTTCTCCAAACAGCAGCACCTTTAGCAGGTCAGTGAGGCACACAGCTCTTGTTGGTGTGTTTCAGTCAATAGCCAACCTAGCTTGCACTGAGATGACTGAAGGTGACATCCCAGCGATAGCACTGAGCTATAAAACCAGCTTGTATTATTTTCAATTGATGATTCAATGATTAACTATAAAGAAATATAACTTGCTTGAAACACTATCATCTTGTTCCTGCCCTTTAAAAATCTGTCTTGCAAGCCCTTGGTTTTGAGAAAAAAACCTATTCTTCCCATAATCACAGAATTTGAGACCCCTAAGCTGACAACTTCCGCATGTATGGAAGTCTGGCTCATATAAAGAGTTTAAATACATCAAAAGAGAATATTGGTCTATGAACACAGTGGAGAAGCTGTCTGATATTTTTAAAGTGATAATAAGACTTACAAATTCAGTATAATAGTATAACTGTATTTACAATTACATCTCAAAATATAGTATTGCATAGTTAAAATGCCTATAATCAGCAAAAGCATAATTTACTCTGAAGGACAACTTCTGACAGAAGCAAAAGGTCTGAAGCAAAGAAATCTAGCAGCAGAGAGAAATCTGCCATGTGGAGTTTGACCCTATCTTTTTAAGAGAAGAAAACCCTACTGATAGTTATGTTAATTCCATTTAGAATTATTTTTAACAATACCACTCCAATTTTGTACCTTCACATACATGCTGAAGTACAACTATCAAAAATATGTGTAGCCCATAATCCACTCATTTACCAAACAAAAATGGATTTCCATTTTTTAAAATATATGTTGAAATATAAAAAGCAGTATCACATGACAAAAACGTTTATAAAATGATGATAGCACTTAGTCTTTCTATTTGAGTAAAGAAGACAAGAGTTATCATAGCAAAACTATTCTTAGTTAAACTATTTATAGATCATGTGGTCACCTGTGCTCAAAAGTATGCAAACAATTCTCTAAAATTTTTCAGATAATTCTCTATTTCAAGGGACTGGAAGAGACATTACAATTACCAGGAATTTGCAAGAATTTTAAGAGAATCTAGGTGATAATTTAGGTAAAAATTTAAATATTAAAGAAGTAGATGAATCTCTAGAAAACTGTAAATTAGTAAGACTAGCCACAGTAGAGGTTCAAACTAGGTGACACAGATTACCATAGAAGGGACTGAAAAACCCGTTTCAAGTTCTACCACTGGAATTGTCATATGAAAAATTAAAAATTAAGAAAAAAAGTATCAGTAGGGTATAGGGAAGTCTTAGAGAACCTTTATAACAAGGTCTTCACATTATTTAAATCATATACTTCACCAGTAAAAAATTTTATTGACCTCTAAACATTTTTCTCTCATTCCACTAATGTTCACAATTCCCCACTTATTTCAATTTCAAGTCCATTATTCAACATGATAGTCCATTCCTTGCATATACAGTCACCTCCAAGGCCTTTCTCTTTCCTCTTCAAACTAGCGTGACAACAAAAAAAACACATGGTTAAATTCAGTTCTCCCTGCTATGAACCTGCCCCTAGAGGCTAAACAGATGACTGTGACTAGAAAAACTGTGGGATATTGTGTTATCAGCATAACTTTTCACATTTGACCACAAACACCAAGTGTGTATCTAGTAGTACCTGTCAATTTTATCACATTTTTCCTGTTAATTCATGCTTCAACTGTGTGATACTACTCAGAGAGACAACTTTGCCTCTTTTCAACCCTCTCATAGTCCTTCCCATCTCTTCACTCTCAGTTTATGATATCGCTTCTAAGAAAATGGAAAGTAGCACAGTTAAATTTCCTCCTTTTCCTACCATCATATCCTCCATACACCTAATATTAGTACTCAATAGTCTGCCTTCAATCCTATAATGATGGAAAACTTCTTTCTCTTACCTAATGTCAGTCCATTCTCTTGAGCCTTAGATTCCATTTCCTTTCACCAAATTAGGTTTTCAGTACTTTAAGGATACCTTCTTTCTCCTACATCATTTTTTTTCCATTTTACTAGATTATTCCCATCTGTATGCAAATATGTTATAATGTCTTCCATCTTGAAATTATTTTTTTCATTTACACTAGCTTCCCATCTTACTGGCACCCTAATCCTCTGCTCCATTTTATAACAAAACCTTTCAAAAGAGAGCATTCTTCATTCCTCAGCTACAATTCTATATTGAACTCCTCCATATTAGACTTTATTTCCCCAACTCTACTGAAAAAATATGGAAAAAATACTTAAGGTGAGCAGTGAATTTGAATATTGTCAAATCCAACAGTCAATTATGAGTTCTTATCTTCCTTAATCTCTGAGTTTGACTCAGAGAATCACTTTCCCTTTCTTAAAATATTTCTTCATTTGGCTTATAGGATATCATCCATACCTGCCTCATTTGTTGCCCTTTCTCAGCCTCTTTGCCTGATTTCTTCCATTCTTCCTGAACTCTACATCCTTTAGTGGATTCAGTTGTGAGACTTCTCTGACTCTGTCCTAGGAAATCAGATGGAAAGACATGGAAACCAGTTCCACGTCTTTAAGTAGCAGCATTTACTGATGAATCCAATATTTAGATCTCTAGCCTGAACCTCTTTTCTGAGCTTTAGACCCATATCCTGCTTACTCAATTCCATAGCCCCACTTGAATGGCTAATAGGCTTCTCAAATTTAATGTATCAAAATAATAATAATAATGAAGAAGAAGAAGAAGAAGAAGAAGAAGAAGAAGAAGAAGAAGAAGAAGAAGAAGAAGAAGAAGAAGAAGAAGAAGAAGAAGCAGCAGCAGCAGCAGCAGCAGCAGAAGCAGCAGCAGTAGCAGCAGCAGCACACACCAGGCTTCCTCCTCCCTCAGCTTTTTCATTTCAGGAAATGGCATCACTGTTTACTCAATTTCTCAACTAAGAACCAAGCTCCCAGGCCGGGCACGGTGGCTCATGCCTGTAATCCTAGCACTCTGGGAAGCCGAGGCGGGTGGATTGCTCGAGGTCAGGAGTTTGAAACCAGCCTGAGCAAGAGTGAGACCCCGTCTCTACTATAAATAGAAAGAAATTAATTGGCCAACTAATATATATATAGAAAAAATTAGCCGGGCATGGTGGCGCATGCTTGTAGTCCCAGGATTGCTTAAGCCCAAGAGTTTGAGGTTGCTGTGAGCTAGGCTGACGTCATGGCACTCACTCTAGCCTGGGCAACAAAGCGAGACTCTGTCTCAAAAACAACAACAACAACAAACAAAAAACCAACCTCCCTAGAGAAATGGCCGATTCTAGGAGTGGGGCAGAAGAAATACAAGAGGAACCTGAAACATCATGTAGTGCCAGAAAGTAAGGAAAGAAAAAGTTAAAAAAGATAGTCACAGGCATGTCAACAGGACACAATAGCCAACCTGAAAAAACTCTCAGTGGTCAAAGTTAGAATAATTTAGGCAACAAAAATTAATGGCAGTATTAGATTATAACCCAAAGAATAATATGAATATCTATGAGTCTATACTCATATAAATAAATGAAAGAAGTGGAATCTTACAGAAGATTTCCAAATAACGTATATAGACACTCCCCCTTCAAGAAGAGGAGCTTGATCCCACTCCCCCATTTTGAGTGTAAATTGGAGTTGGTGAGTTGTTTCTAAAAACAAAAGAGTATGAAAAAATAAAAATAGTAATGTTACAGTGGAAAGTACTATCTCAACCAATTCACAAACATTAATATTACCAGTAATAAATATATCATGCTGATATTATGTACTCCCTGATATGATTTGATAAGAAGAGTACTTTATGGTATTCTTCCCAAACACTCATACCCGCTAATCAAAAGAAAAATTCAGAGAAAATCAAGATTCAGGAACATTCTACAAAAGTCTGACTAATGCTCTTCAAAAAAGTCATGGTCAGGAAAAACAAGGAAAGAATGAGGATCTGTCACTAATCAAGGAGACTAAGGAGACATGATGACTAAATTCAATATGGTATCCTTCATTGTAGCCTAGATTTAAAAAAAGGACAGTCATGAGTAAACTGTAAAATCTGGAGTCTGTTCTTTGGTTACTAGTACTGTATCAATGATAATTTCTTAATTTAGACAAGTGCATCATGGTTATGTAAGAGGTTAATATTGGGGGAAGTTAGGCAAAGGATTCATCAGAACTTTCTGTGCCATTTTTGCAACTTTTTCAAAAATCTAAAATTATTTCCAAAACAAAAGGTTTATTTTAAAAAGCCCAGGAATCATTCATGCTTATCTCTTCCTCATTCACCCCACAGCCAAACAATCAGCATCCCCTGTCAGCTCTGTCTTCAGGATGTATCCTGAATCAGACTGCTTCTCACCATCTCCACTGCTACCACCATAGACCAAATCCCCCATCTCTCACTTCTGCTACTTGATGATAACCTCCCACCTGTCTCCACACATGACATCTTACATTTGCTGTTCTTTCTTTCTGGAAGCCTCCTCCTATCCCAGATATCACATGACCCACTCTCTCACTTCGTCAAGCCTCTACCAAAATATTGTCTCTTTGGAGAGGCCTTTTATGATCATCTTATTTGAAATAGTCACCCCCATTCCTATTCCCTAACCCTACTTTGTTTTTCTTCACAGCACTTTTGTGACATTATAATGTTATTTATTTGTTTATTATCCATGGTGACTAACTACTAACATACACACTATCAGGGCAGTAGCTTTATCCTATTGAATGAATAAACAAACACTTGCTGCTTGGAACTTATAGGAAAAAGTGTAATCTTATCCCAAACTGGTAGAAGTATACATTTTGATGCCCCTTTGAAAAAGCAATATGTCAATATCTATTAAGTCAGTATTCTCACTGTTTAGAATCTATACCATAAAAAGTATATAAGGGGCCGGGCGCTGTGGCTCACGCCTGTAATCCTAGCTCTTGGGAGGCCGAGGCGGGCGGATTGCTCAAGGTCAGGAGTTCAAAACCAGCCTGAGCAAGAGCGAGACCCCGTCTCTACTATAAACAGAAAGAAATTAATTGGCCAACTGATATATATATATAAAAAATTAGCCGGGCATAGTGGCACATGCCTGTAGTCCCAGCTACTCGGGAGGCTGAGGCAGAAGGATCACTCGAGCCCAGGAGTTTGAGGTTGCTGTGAGCTAGGCTGACGCCACGGCACTCACTCTAGCCTGGACAACAAAGTGAGACTCTGTCTCAAAAAAAAAAAAAGTATATAAGGATACTTTAAAAAGAACATATATTACAGCTTTGTTCGTAGTAGCATAAAAACTAATCTGAAATAAATGAACACCCATAGGGGAAAGATCGACTAAACAGTTATATATCCATACCTTGGAATATTATGTAGTTATTAAAAGAATGAAATAGAGCTATGAAAAATAACTTGGGGAATTTCCATAAGGTGTTACCCAATGACATAATTAAGATGCAATAAAATGTATATAATATGATCAATTTTTTAAACAAAAAATTTTCATGAAAATGAATATGTTTATCTATGAATATATGATTATGAAAAAATATGAAAGGATATAAACCAAGTTGTCAAAAAGAGTTACCCACAGAAGCAAGAGATGTGAATGAAGGACAGAGGGGGAGAATAGGAAAAAGTCAATCTAAAAAAAGAAGAAAAGAACATTGAACAAATTGTGTAATATCATGATATTTATGCCTTTACATAAAAAGGTGTGTGTGCATAAAAGAGAAATCAATTTTAAAGTACAGAATGTTTTTTGCACAGTGGGCTCACAATTTTTTAAAATAAAAATCAAATTTTAAATATAAAATTGATTGCAGAGTTCCTTAATTTCACAAATAAAACAGAGAATTTTTGCTAGAATTAATCAGATTCCCAGGCAATGCACAAATTCTTACAGATGGTCCTAGGAACACAGCTAAATTGCAGACTATGTTAGTCAGTGTACTTTCATGCTCAGCTGCAGAAAATAGAAATCAACCCTAAAAAAAGAAAAAGCGAAATCCACTGATAGGAATAAAAGAGGGAGATCTTTACAGCATGTGTTAGCTCAACTTTTAGTTAATTAAGCAGCCTATGGTATCTACCTTAATTGTTATCATGGACATTTCCCTTATCGAAACTGTAGCTATTGTCCTTGAAGGTAGGAACACCCAAATAAGGTCCTGCTGGTGGCTAGGGCTGCCCTGACAACTTTCATTCTCTTAAAAACTGAGGAGCAAATCATGTACTTTCTCATAAGAATATGTCATTATCTACTCTGCCACAATAAGATACAAGGAATATTTCAAAATTCCCCTGTAGAAAGTACCCAACACCTAATAAGTATGTAATAAAAACAATGAAATTCAGAGATTAGCAACAGTAGGAAGATGCTACCACCACTCAGAGGCACAAAGAAGGAGGTGATGTCAGTTACCAGAGCTCAAGAGCTGGTACTGCCAAGTGGAAGTCAAATCCCTGGAGAGGTTGCTGCTTGGGGGCTGGGACCACAAAAGCAGGGTCATTACAGCAAGGACTGACCATGAGGAGAAACCATGGCCACTGGAAACACCACCTGAGACATGGATGAGTGGGTGGGAATATCCTGGTGTACCCATACTCCTGCCCTCCTTACCTCACCACCACCTCTTATTTGCTGAACCCACCTGGAAGGCAGTGGGCATAGAAGTTGGGAAAAGCAATTTGGCAGGGACTGGATCTGAGTACAAACAGACACATACTTGACACGCTAAGATAATCCTTGAGATCTAAACTGCTGGGAACAGGGGTGGAGGAGATGCCTTCTTGATTTCAAGAATACAGGTCTAAGAGAATGCATATGTCTATGAGCAGGCAAACATCATCCAAGGATCATCTGGAAAAACCCATGATCCCATATGCAATAGGACAAACTGAGTCCCTCCCATAGTGAAAAGAGTCAAGTCAGGTTAGATTGAGTTTGTCATTTGAGCCCCAAATCCATTTTTGTCTGATACGACCTTCACCCCTGTCTTTCTCAGTTGTATGAGTTAAGATACCTTTTTTAAGTTAGATTGTGTAGGGCTTTTGTCATTTGCAATAAAAAGTCTTAATTAACATAACCATGACCATTAACTATGACTACTTTAAAGAGGTGCTAGGGCAAATGCCAAGTATTACCAGTAAAAAAAAATGAAGTTAAAGAATAAATGTGAGAATAGGATCAAGATGGCTGGCTAGACACAGGTAGCATGTGTCTCCTCCATGGAGAGGAACCACAATAGTAAACAGATTCTCACGATTCTAATAGATCGTCTAGGAGAGAATGCTAGGTATCAAAACAAAAATTCACTGTAAAGAAACAAAAATGCATCTAAAGTTAATCTGCAGCTATAGGATGTGAGATGCTAAATAGAGCAATGTCATCCTCTTTTATCCTAACTCAACAATTGAAGAAAGATTTTTTTAAATAAAATTAATGGATAATTTATCATTTAACCCATTTGCAAAAAGGTAAAGGAGTCTCAGTTAACTACACTATCAATCCATCTGTTCTACATGCTAATGTTTCCAGCATTTTCTTCTCTCACTTAAAGCAATGCCTTTATCTTCTTACTACTTTCCAATTTAGTGGGAAACAGAGAGAAATGAATGGGTTTTCCCTTTATAGGATAGAAATCCTTGAAAATCCAAAGTTGCTTAGCAATTATTGCTTGTTTGTTTTGACAACCTAAAATTGAGAGTTGGATCTGTCAATAAACATTTTTGTTTGGAGAATGAACTTCTAACCCCAATCTGCTCAAAATCTGTCCTCATTTAATCATACACTCTCTAGAGTATATGAAGTTTCCTGGATATGAGAGTTAATTTTTTATCCACTCTGTATGTAATGAAAATTGTATTTGTCAGCATGGTTTCATGTCTATTAGTCTCAAGTTCTCAACTAGAGTGTGAGTTCCTTAAGACAGTCACATGCTTTTCACTTTATATACTGTGATACACTTTCAGTGTAGTATTTAACACATTCGGTGTGCTCTATTAATTCTCTTATGAATAGAATTTTAATAGATTCTAGATATATGTAAAGAATTTATGTCTCTTCAGTTATGGGAGGTATTAAAGGCAAGAATATGAGTTTCAAGCATTTAATGAAACCGATTTTAATGGCAATCAGCATAAAAGAGTTAAGCTTGATCAGAAAGAATCTGAATCTTTATCACTTCCAATGGTATCTTCATTTTAGTCTAATTAATACTTCTGTAGATGAGAACTAAAGAACCTCTTGTATTTAATGCTTAAAGGTTTTTTTAAAATTAAGGATTTTTTTTTTTTTTTTTTGAGACAAGGTCTTGCTCTGTTTCCCAGACTAGAGTATAGTGGTGTGATTATAGCTCACTGCACCCTCTTGGGCTCAAGTGATCCTCCTGCCTCAGCCTCCTGAGTAGCTGGGACTATGGGCATACACCACCATGCCTGGCTAATTTTTTATTTCTTTGTAGAGCTGGCTTCTCACTCTTGCTCAGGCTGGTTTCAAACTCCTGGTCTCAAGCAATTCTCCCACCTCAGCCTCCCAAAGTGCTAGGATTACAAATACAAACTACTATGTCTGGCCTAATTAAGAATTTTGAGAACACATTAGTTATATGGCATGGAAATAAAACAATATTTTATTTTCTTGTAGAATTTATATCATATACCATACTGTAGTGGTTAACACTGTGGGTTCTGGAGTCTGAACTAGCTTTTTTTTTTTTTTTTTTTGAGACAGAGTCTCACTCTGTTGCCCAGGCTAGAGTGAGTACCATGGCGTCAGCCTAGCTCACAGTAACCTCAAATTCCTGGGCTCAAGTGATCCTGCTGCCTCAGCCTCCCGAGTAGCTGGGACTACAAGCATGCGCCACCAAGCCCAGCTAATTTTTTTCTATATATATTAGTTGGCCAATTAATTTCTTTTCATTTATAGTAGAGACGGGGTCTCGCTCTTGCTCAGGCTGGTCTCAAACTCCTGACCTCGAGCAATCCGCCTGCCTCAGCCTCCCAGGCTGCTAGGATTACAGGCGTGAGCCACCATGCCCGGCCTGAACTAGTTTTAAATTCCAGCTCCAACACTTACAATCCATGTGAACTCAGGCCAGTTACTTGTCCTTTTTGCTTTTTGGTTTCCTCATCTATAACAAAAGAATAATCCCTACCATGACTACCACCCTCACCCATCTCATATGTTGCTTTGTGGGGATTAAATGAGATGATGGTTTAAAAGCATTCAAATTATAATGAAGCAGCAAACTCATGAGAACTTTTTGTAAGTGCTTGTTTTGCACCATTTCCATCTTATTATTATTTTTGAGTACGAATTTAAAATGTTCTTTGAAATATATTTTAAAACAGATTTTAAAATAATCTTGAACATTTTTTAAAAGGCTTTTTTTTTTTTTTTTGAGACAGAGTCTCACTTCTGTTGCTGGGGCTAGAGTGCCATGGCATCAGCTTAGCTCACAGCAACCTCAAACTCCTGGGCTCCAGCCTTCTGACTCAGCCTCCCAAGTAGCTGGGACTACAAGCATGTGCCACCATGCCTGGCTAATATATATATATATATATATATATACACACATATATATTTTTTAGTTAGCCAATTAATTTATTTCTATTTATAGTAGAGACAGGTCTTGCTCTTGCTCAGGCTGGTCTCAAACTCCTGACCTTGAGCAATCCACCCACCTCAGCCTCCCAGAGTGCTAAGATTACAGGCCTGAGCCACCGGCCCCAGCCTAAAGGGCCTATAATGCACCTACATTGCTAGACTAAGTTAGGTACTCATTCGAGATTAAACAAATTACTTTATGATGAATAAAGTCAAAGGCAATAATAATTTTATATTAGAAAAATTACTTTTTGGTTTATCATATTAATAGGTCAAAAATTAGGATCATCTTGATATATACTGATTAAAAATTTGATATAACTTTATATTCATTATTAACTAAAAATTCTTAATGGAAGGATATCTCCTTAATTTAGCATAAAGTATATCCTATAGCCAAATTAAATGTGAAATGCTAGAAGCATTTCCACTAAAAAGTACTAAACATTTCCTAGTACCAAAAATAATCTGTTAGAACATATAATTAGAAGATCCCATTCATAATGGGTACAAAAATCTTTAAAACGTAGAGACTCAGAAAGGAACCTATATTGCAAGAATAAAAAGACAAAATTCTGCTCTGCATAGAATAACAGTTAAATACAAAAAGATACCTAATGTGTGGTCAAAATTAACCTATAAATTTAATGTAATTCCAATGGCACAGCAATGGTTTGTTTGGTGACTTAACAATATTCTTCTATAATTCAAATAATAATTCTTCTATAATTCAAATAATTTAATTCAAATAAAATATATAATTTTATAATCACATAAAAATAATGTGAGTATTTAAAGAGTATGGTATTGTACTGTGTTTCTCTTTATAGTAGTGGGTTAGGGAAAATTGGGAATTCCCATGTGAGATAATAAAACTAATTATAGAGCCATGATATAACACTAGTGTTGGTTTAGAAATAACCATCCAGGTCATGAAACAGAAAGAAAACCACAAACATTGATCACACTGTATGTAAGGATTTAGCATAGAACAGAATTACAAGTCAATAGGATATATTGAATTATTCAATATATGATTTAAGGAAAACTGAAAATTATTTTTAATTTCATGCAATATGCCAACATAATTTTCAAATGGACTAAGTGTTTGAATATATACAGAAATTTATGAAAGTTCTAGAAGAAATTATTTGCATGCAATTGATCCTGAGAGCACAGAAGGTTTGTCTAAGTATTTCCTAAAGGCTAAATCCATACTATATTTGACTGTACAAATATAGTTCTCTGGCAAACATAAACAGAATTAAAAGACAAATGACAAAATAGAAAAGATATTGTGTATGCATTCATTGAATAACTAATCCTTAAAATTATAAAATAATGAAAAAGAAAATCACCATCATCATAATAAAAAGAACCTGGATAGGAAATTTATTTATTTGTGCATGTGACAAATAAATAAATATATAAGTTAGCTTCCTAGTATTCAGAGAAATTCAAGTTAAAACACCAATTAAATATGTTTTCACCTATGATATTGGCCAATGTACGCATGGGTGTGTCTATATATATATATGTGTGTATGCACACATGTATTTATATATACATACTTAGAGAGAGAGAGAGAGAGCGAATGACAGAGAGAGTGTGTGCACACTAGGGAAACAGAGAGACAGAGGATACAGGGAGAGAAAGAAAATACCTAGCCAGTTTAGGCAAGACACTGGGAAAATAGGCACACAAATGCTAGGAGTGGGCTAGAAGTGGGTAAGATTTTCTGTAGGGCAATTCAAGTTATACTCTTTGTACTATGATTTTCACCTTTAGAGAATTATCCTAAAATTTATCTACAAGTATGTCATGATAGCAATAATCACATTAGTGGAAAATTCTAGAAAGCTGAATGAATAAACACAATAAGTCTTATTAGGCTAAAATATATAAAAATAAATTGTGAAAATATATACAGATAACAAAAATCACCCATAATTCTACCATACTTAGAATTCTATCATCTGTAGAAAACATGCGTTTCTCTGTTACCTTCTAGAATTTACTGTACTTATACCTCATATATAAGATTTTATAAAAATGCATGAAACATAATATAATTTGGTAATGTGAATATATTTTTATGTCAATAACTACACTTATTCAGCTGTTTTATTGGCTACATGGTAGCCATGGTAGCCCCCCCCCATGGTGTGGGGTTTTCAGAGATTATTTAACCAACGTCATAGTATATAGGTTCTGTATAATTTTTCACCATAAGGAAAAAAAACTGCAAAAATCATTCCTAAAGCTTTTTAAAGAAATAAATAAATGATGAGTACACTGATTTAAATATTTCAATGTTCTAATCTTGAAATACTGAATTCTGATTTACTAATAAATTTAAAGGTTGAAGAAACTACATACAGAGCTTGAGGAGTGACCAAGTTCATACTGGCAATACTGTATACATAAATTAGACACTTCATGAGCATCTAATATGAAAACATTTTTTCCTGTGTGTCTGTACCTGTTGAAGGAGGCCATAATTGTATTTAACAATCTTGATTAATTTCTGTACAATTAGCCTGTTTCAGTTGACTCATGTCATATTTAAGATGATAGAAACTATTTGATCAGTTAAATCTTCTATAGTAAAAAGCTATGAATATGCCAATCAAAAATAAACTCATTTAGGCCAAGTGCGGTGGCTCATGCCTGTAATCCTAGCACTCTGGGAGGCTGAGGCAGGCGGATTACTCAAGGTCAGGAATTCGAAACCAGCCTGAGCAAGAGCTAGACCCCATCGCTACTAAAAATAGAAAGAAATTAATTGGCCAACTAAAAATATATAGAAAAGATTATCTGGGCATGGTAGCGCATGCCTGTAGTCCCAGCTACTAGGGAGGCTGAGGCAGAAGGATCACTTGAGTCCAGGAGTTTGAGATTGCTGTGAGCTAGGCTGATGCCACGGCACTCTAGCCAGGGGAACAGAATGAGACTCTGTCTCAAAAAATAAATAAGTAAACTCATTTAGACCTAAAGCCAGGCAATTAAATAAAATATTTTGTTTAAAGCATCTAGCACAATGCCTGGCAAATGATAAAATGCTCAGTGAAGCTTACTATTATGATTATTCCCATGAAGCAATGTGGGGGAAATAGAGGACACGGGCCTGCCATCAAGAAAGTTAAAATATTTATGACCACGCATGGTGGCTCATGCCTGTAATCCTACCACTCTGGGAGGCCGAGGTGGGTGGATTGCTCGAGGTCAGGAGGTCGAAACCAGCCTGAGTAAGAATGAGACCCCGTCTCTACTATAAATAGAAAGAAATTAATTGGCCAACTAATGTATATAGAAAAAATTAGCTGGGCATGGTGGCACATGCCTGTAGTCCCAGTCACTTGGGAGACTGAGGCAGTAGGATTGCTTGAGCCCAAGAGTTTGAGGTTGCTGTGAGCTAGGCTGACGCCATGGCACTCACTCTAGCCTGGACAACAAAGTGAGACTCTGTGTCTCAAAAAAAAAGAAAGTTAAAATATATACAATTATACATTTAAATTATTTCTATGTTCACAGTACAAAGCTAGTGAATACTAAAAAAGTAAGAGCTATTCTGTTGAAAATAACAATGTTTGTATAGCTGTGTTTATCCTTTTTGGATTCCCTTCATTGTTTAATATTTCATTGAAACATTTTTTATCTCATATTAAGGGGCATTTTTATATATATAAGTTTTCTTATTAGTGCTCATTAATTGCTTAGTCAAATTTATTCCCTAGGTTTTCATTTTCAGCCTCTCTAGCTTTATACCTGTTTTTAAAAATCTAGGCTAAGTGTATGACATCTATGTCTTACATAACCATGATCTTAGCATTATAACCTTGTAACACTGATTAATAGCCACCATAATGGTCAGCCTAGTCATCAATTCTTTGGATAAGTAAAGAGCTCTTGATATAAATATCTGAAAATGTGTATGTATCTGAAAAATGCACTACTCTCGCCAAGCCAAAATGATGGTTGTCATAGAAACAGCAAATGGCAGAAAGTCAGATCTGACATAGCAAGAAGGTAATGGACAGCACCTTTAGGAGAACCATGAAATAGGCCAGGACATAGGACATGCTGAAAAGAAATAAACTCTATTTAAAATTAATTGCCATTATTTCTTCCCAACCAAAGTCCTCATGGATGAAATGAAATACTCCAAACTCTGACATTAAGATTTAAAGTACGTACATTTTCCAAAACTTGGGAGTTGTAGGAATTAGCGCAAATTTCAAAATGAAATATAAATGTTTTTTACTGGCAAATATTTAAAAGTAACATTATTACTATGATTCAAACTAAAATATATGCATTTTTCATCTCATGATATTTCCACTAATGTTATTGTCTAATTATGGCATAAAAATACATAACATTTCATGCATTTCAGGTCTCCACATGTCACAAATAATGAGACCTACACAGAAATATCTAGTCCCACTCTAACTAATGGAATCCACACAGAAATATCTAGTGTTTTTAGCACTCTGCCTGGCAAGCTTCACCAGCTTTCAGAGTGCTTTGAAAATTCTTCTAATTGAGTTTGGTGTTCTGGTGTTTTGGGGGGATTTTGGGAGTTTTTTGGTAATGCTAATTAAGATCATTGCAGATATACATTAAGGATTATAAAGTGCTTTAATTAGTCCTTATATAAACCAAGTCTCATGAAATTTTATTTAAATTCTTATAATTTAAATTATGTAAATCAATCTTTATTACTGTTCCTTTATTGTATTTGTGAGATAAGAGCAAATGTAACAAACCGAGTGTCCATTTTACGTTCAACTCACTGCAAATACTTTTCTGTCAGAAACTTAAATTGTTTTCCCAAGGTTTTATGTGTTTGGTCTTTCATTGAAAAACAAATATTTAGGTTTTATTAAATTTATTCTAATTGCTCTTTCTTCATTACATTTTAAAACTATACTTTTAACCTTAATCCAACACTCAATAGAATTCAGTAAATTTGAGGCTTTTTTTAACTATTCTAGTTCCTGCCAGATCACTGTAGCTGAACATGTAAAACATATGGTGCAATAATTCTGCGGCCCTAAAACATTTCCAGTTTATTTCTAAATTCCTCAGACAAAAAAAAAAAGCAATATTTTTGACATCCAAATGTACAAATGTGTTCTTCCCAGAGTTAAAGGGTTAAATATTGCAGCCTGTTTAAAAATCGCACCAACTGGCTCTTTTTTTTTTTTTTTTTAAGCAGAACCAGGTTTAATTCTTTTCTGCATTCACTTGCACACAAATAGACTTCCCGGAGCTGTCAGAAAGCATCAGACTGCCTGATCTGCACAGTGAATTTTAAAATCTTTTGAGAAACACAAGGACATTTGCTTCAGGCACTGATTTCATCATCACCATCATAAACAAGTATAAAGCCAGTCAATGTCTGGTATTCAAACCAAAGCCAGGAGATGTTGCTACTTTGAAGATGGTTAGTAGAATTTTAATTTTAATCATCTAAATTTGTTTGGATCCATTTCTCAAGCCATGATATTTTGCAGTTGGGAAATCATTTATTTATTGCCTGTGACCACTCCTAGATGACCCCAAAGAAAGGATGTGATTCTCTATCAAGAGCTTTATAAAATGTGAACACTCTAAGATTTATTTGTAAGTAAATTACACTGCTAGATGAAAATGTTTTGATCACTAATGTGAAGATGGTATCTTTAATATTTAATAGCAACTTTAATTCTTATGCTTTTTATGAAATACAGCTACAATATCAATTCCACCTATGCACATCCTGAGTAAATAATTGATGTGGGAAATTGGGAGATTTTCTGTGATGTATTTCAATTCTCATGCTAATAAAGCCATATCCTTCAAATGATGAGAGAGACAGTACTATTAACATCACCAGGAATACCTTTATATTTAATCTCTCATGATAGCTAATTGAGAGTCAAAACCACGGTGATTATTGTTTTTCTAGATTCATTGTTATTGATACATAAAATTTTATTTGAAATTTATCCAATTATGCTTTTAAGTTTAAAGCCAAATTTAAATGAAGATTGTCAGGGATTAAAACAAATAAGCAAATATAAAAGTCAGCTCTGTACCTAGCCAGCAAAATGGAATATAATTACACCATTCAGTCAGAAACTGTGACTAAGTGAGTCCAATTGAAATGAAAGGTAAGTGAGTTTCTGAAGTCTTGAATTATTGAACAAGTAATGCAAGATCCTGTAGTTCAAGGGATAGAAAGATATTATTATCTTTTTTTCAGGGAGTCCACGACGCTTATTCGCCCCTCTGGCAAAAAGTGAAATACACTAAGGTTTTACTTTTAAAGTAAATGAAATAACCCTTGATTTGTTAGCTGCTGTTAAAGATCCACACTGCATACTTCATCTCACCTATTTTCATTGTAACGTTTTCACTTTATCACAAGTAGCACTATGTCACCAAGACAAACCAATTTCCTTCATGTAAATGTAAAACAACATGTTTGCTGTAAGATATTTCCATCAATGTCAGTGACATACAAGGAAAGTCTCAACTGTCTGACCTGTCACTTACTTATAGAAAGGGGAAGTGAAATGTTCTTTTCACACTCGAATTGAAGTCTCTGCTCATTATTTCATTTAGCTCATTGGATTTTTTCATAAACTCATCACTGGCACTATCATACAGCCAGGGCATGCTAGCATTTTCATCAGAAACCAACTGGGGAAAACCAACACACACACACAAACACACACTCACACACACACCAAAGCAACTAGAGATGAAATGCCAATCACCTTTACCAAAAGATAGATTCATTCTATTTCTAAGAGAAGCTAGCATAAAAGATATAAGCACGTCTTTCACAGGATGATTTGTGTCCCTCTACTTAGTAGTCAGGCATGTAACAGAGCCATCAGAGAGCTGCTACACGGTCTAGTAGAAAGGTAGACTCTAGGGATCTACATTAAAGTCCTCTGCCACCAGCTCACATTTTGATTCTTGTCAAGTTACTCTCCCTGGGCCTTAGTCTCCACATCTGTAAAATAAGGGAGTCAGTCTAGATGCTCTCCAAGGCCCTACTAGTTCTAACATTCTTCGAATTCAAAATGAGGTCTGACTCTTTGCTGTTGTTTTTGTCTCACTCCGTTATAAGCAGAGCATTACATCCACTTAAAGAGACTAGCATGGGTGTTCTTCTTCAATTTACTCAACCGAATAAAGTAATTTATATGGTTTTGTATTTGCAATGAGGCTAAAAGGAGCCCACAGCAACAGAAAGTCCCCTGGAGGTCATGTTGCCATCTATGCTGCTTTACCCTTCCCCCACTGTTTAGCCCAAATCATGGTTCTGATCACACACTCAATTACAAGTTGTTCAATGATGCATATCACCATTCCCTTACAGAGGAGTATCAGCAAATGTTTCCCTCAAAGCCCTTGAAAATTCACAAAGAAAAGTACATTAACAGCACTGCTGGGAAAAAAAGGAATCAAACTTTGCAGCTGCCTTCTTTAATAGCCTAAGACTTCTCTGACCACAGTGGATACATGTTTTCTCCTCTACAGACTGTAGTAATGTAATGATGATGAAATGGAATAGTTATGCCCACATATCAAAATAGTTATGAGAAAATAAAACCACTCTCCACTGGAACTTTTATCCTTTCAGGGAACTGTTTAGGTGCTCAGAACAACTGCCTGACCTATAATTTTTCAAACTTTCCTAAACCACCAGAACATCACTTTCATCTGGAAAGCATCTTGAGCCACAATTGTAAGACCTGATGGTGTTTAAATGAGCATTATAGGCACTTTGTGAACTCACAAGCTATAGAAATCAATAAGTGTCTTGCATAGAGAAGTCCTGCAATTGATTTTTCCAGGAGAGAGCCAATTTGTAACTGGAGGAGAGGCATAGACACCAAGGAGCTTGTAAGCACGCTGGAGATAAAAAAAATCACAGGGGTGTGGAAAACACTGCACTGCACTACTAGATGAGGTGGTACCTCAAGAAATAGGGTTTTAGATTGATGATGTTTTTCAGGAGTGGCTACAGGGAAAAAAAATGGAGAAATATTGGGCACCTCCTGCAGTGCTGCAGGACTTGAAAAAGGAGAGCTCTCCAAAGCACACAGAAAGGGTGTTAATAGAAGGCTCTGGAGGGTCTTGAATTTAAATATATACTCTTACTTTTCTAAGGATAAGAACATCCAGTGGACTCATTCTCTCCAGCTTTTAAGAATTGTCTGAAATTTATCCTTTTACTCAATAAAGAATTCTGAGCATCCTTAGGACTCTTTCAGACACCACAGTTGATAACACGGTGTAAAAAGCAAAATTGGTGCCCTCCACAAGGTGACAGTCACTTGGAGGAAGGTGTGAAAAGGCTATAGGCAAATCCCAAACAAAACTTAAATCCCTACCCCAAATCGACTATCTAGCAATAGTCTTTCCATGTACCTCGAGAATCTTATCCTCAAAATAGCTTTTCCCTTCCCCCAAGTGTTCCTTTATATCTTCCTTACTTTTTTCTACTTTCTACAAGTTCAAAAAAAATGTTCTATTTCAGTCAAGAGATTAATGATACAAAGGCTAAAAATGACTATAAAATTGTACTTATTTTTATTCTAAACTATTTTAACAATGGTGAAGGAAATTTCATAAATACCAAATAAAAATTTGAATTCCTGAAGAAGTGGGAAGAAGGTTAAAAATAGAATTGTAGGGGTCAAAGAGCTACACTGTATGAACCTTAGTGTGAATTTAAAAAGGCTGTTTCGTTGAGTTTGAAATCCCTGAATATAAATGCCCCAGAAAAGTAATCCTAGAAAAAACACTAGTGTGGAAATAACCTCTTCTGAATGATAATCTTTTGTATTGGATAATTTTTACCTTTATTTATGGAATACAACCTTAAAAGGAAGTTTATATCCATCTTCTCATGAGGCATAGGTTAAATTATGGGGCTTTCATTGACTTTGTTTAGTTTTGCTTTGCATGCTAACTTGTTTTAAAAATTGATTTGAGATCCTTTTTCCCTTAATGATTGATGTTGAATGAGCACAGGGATGTTGGAAAAGGTCACCTATTTCAAAACCTTCATATGTGCATCTGTTACAAGGAATACAATTTTAAAATGAGTAGAGTTTCAAGTCAGAACATATCATACTAAGCTAAATGATGTTGAAGTATATACATAAAGAAAGCTGCCCTTACCCTAGCACGTGAACCTGGCTATGGCTAAGTTTCACCTGTGTCCAAACAACTACAAAATCTCAAGGCCATCAAGGCCTTGATTTCACGGTAGCATTCATTTTAAAAACAAACATCATTTTCTCATCCAAAAAGTAAATGCGTTACACTTAGCACTGCAAATATTCTACAACTCATTGATCAATATTAGAAATCAAAATGGTTCAATTATTTATATTTCCAAAAGCTGGATCTATTAATATTTCAGAAAACTGAAGACACATATTAAATCATTTTCAGTTGCTACCTGCTTACTTCCAGTTGGACTCATTTCTAACAATGAGTCCTATATACTCACTCATAAAGATAAACAGAAGTGTATTGCTGAGGTTTAATTAACCAAATCGATATCATGTTTTTGCAAATGTGTTTGATTTGTTGAAGAATGTGGGAGCAGATATAAGGCAATAGATAAAGCTAAAGCCCCCAAGAATGGGCCCAATACAATTTAGAGCACAATCTGAAATACGGCTTCAGATACTCACTGGTAAAGTCATTAGAAGTGGATGAATTGACACTATCAACACTCTCGGCGCGGTCACAGCTAAAAACGTCATCATCTGATTCCTGCACAGAAGAGCAGGGTGAGGCGCCGTTGACTTCTTGAAACTTCCCCTTTAAAATTCCACTCATAGCTGCAGCGCTGTCACATGTACCTGTACCAGGAATGGGAGCAACAGAGCATTGAAATATTTGACTGCTGATTGCATAGTCAAGGTCTCAAAGTCATTTGGGGGGGGAGGAGGGCTGTAATTTTTTGAACTACATATGCCACATTATCATATCCATGCAGAAATTATTCTTTCCATAATGTTGGAAAGCATTGCAAACAATTCTACCCTGATTCATTGTTATTTTCAATCTCATTCTGACAACAGTGTCTTATAAGAAAAAGTCAAAATTAAGAATATGGAATAAGAAAACTGCATAAGGAAATATGGTTCAGTGTCGTGAAACGTCAAAACAGGAGTCAAATGCATTTATTTTATCTGTTCTAGTAAATCGTGCACTGTCACTGACAAAGCCAGAGTTCAGAACAAAATAGATCACTCACTTGCATGCTGTCATATCCACAGCATACTGATGAGGGTATGTCTATCTTGCTTGGGATTTCTTTTTTTCTCAGGTATAAAGGCATCTACTTTCCTGGGGCTCTTTGTCCATCAAAAATCAAATTGGTTGCTAGGCATGGCTATACCTGCAGAATTTAGATGCATTATCATGTTTCCAGTCAATTCAGCAGAGCTACAGGGAATATTTGAGTCCCATGCCAGGGAGGTTGGCTGAATAGATTTGATACATGGAAAAACACAGTCCTAAATCTTTTGGTGGATAAAATATTAATTTAGGTCTCTTCACTCTCTATATCAACATGGTCAGTAAAAGCCAGCCAGATGTAGCCTGATGCATTTCCTAAAGTTTGTTAATGTCAATTTAGATGAGTCTGGCCGGCGCGGTGGCTCACGCCTGTAATCCTAGCTCTCTGGGAGGCCGAGGCGGGCGGATTGCTCAAGGTCAGGAGTTCGAAACCAGCCTGAGCAAGAGCGAGACCCCGTCTCTACTATAAATAGAAAGAAACTAATTGGCCAACTGATATATATATAAAAAAAAATTAGCCGGGCATGGTGGCGCATGCCTGTAGTCCCAGCTACTCGGGAGGCTGAGACAGAAGGATCGCTCGAGCCCAGGAGTTTGAGGTTGCTGTGAGCTAGGCTGACGCCACGGCACTCACTCTAGCCTGGGCAACAAAGCGAGACTCTGTCTCAAAAAAAAAAAAAAAAATTTAGATGAGTCATTAAACATCTGAGAGTAACAATTTCTTCCAACCTCTACAGAGAAACAGGTAAGGTGATTAGGGTTGCAAACACAAATTTCTACAGTGGCAGGTAACCTCGATGAGTACATTGGGTCAGATGTAATAAAATCATGAAGTCATCCTAGTTTTTTGTCTACCGTTATTTGTAACAAGGGTATCAAGAAATTCTTGACCTGAAGGAAAATGACAGCATGCATACAATAATAAATGACTTCACAATCAAAGAGATAGTAGGTAGTAAGACTGTGGAGAACTAAATATGCACCCCCAGGCCAAAGGATGAAGCTGCTACTCATGTCAGGTATTATGTCATTTTGGGTCCCTGCTTTCCCAATTTAATCTATTCTAACTCTGGCCAGTGCCCATTCCTATTCATAAGCAGTCCTTTAGGGCCCATGTTCCCCATTGTCCTTTCCCTTATTAATTTCATTTACAAAGTTAAAGGAGCATCTTTCAGATTACATTGTAATTTATTTTTTATATTTATTTATTTATTTATTTATATTTTTTCCCAGCATATTGTGGGGGTACAAATGTTAAGGTTACATATATTGCCCTTGCCCTCCCTCCCCCCTTGAGTCAGAGCTTCAAGCGTGTCCATCCCCCAGTTGGTGCTCATTGCACTCATTATGTATGTATATACCCATCCCCTCCCCCCAACCTGTCCAACACCCGATAAATGTTATTCCTATATGTCCACTTAGGTGTTGATCAGTTAATATCAATTTGCTGGTGAGTACATGTGGTGCTTATTTTTCCATTCTTGGGATACTTCACTTATAGAATGAGTTCCAGCTCCAGCCAGGGAAACACAGAGGTGCTATATCACTGTTGTTTCTTATAGCTGAATAGTAGTACTCCATGGTATACATATACCAAACTTTATTAATCCACTCATGTATTGATGGGCACTTTAGTTTTAAATCTCAACTTAGACTGGCTCTACAAGATAGACAAAGAATGTTTCAGACCTGTGACTTGGAGGGGTTAACAGACCAGGGAATCAAAACATTCTCTTTCCCATCAGCTCAACATACCACCTGAAATGCTCTTCACTAGAGATGCATTAGTTGGGGGAATAAACTTATTTTACAAAAGACACCTGCACAATGGCATCTTAAGCCAACACACCCCAGTATGGTGGTACTATCTATGCCTTTATGGAGGTAAAGATCAAGTCTAACTTGAGTGACTTCTTAAAAGGTGGCAACCTTGGAACTGGCCACCCTCCTTGTGCACTTCATTGCCCTCATGCTCGCCCTTCATCTTGGTAGCTTTACTTCATGGGGCATATTTGTTCCACGTCTTTCTGCAGACTGGCTTCCTCTTTTTCTGTATTTTCTGCTTCCTCATATTTTCAGCTGGCAGATGGCTTTGGCGCCCAACAGATCTGTCTCTACCTCATTGTGTTCTGCCAGTCTCAACTACGAACACCAATGACTTGGGTTTGTTTATATTTTAGGGCGGAATCTGAGTGTCCTTTTTTTGGTCATTTACATCATTCTATAGAAAAGAGATCTATTTGTCTGCCCCTTGTTTAGGGGCCATTCATTATTTATTCAGTAGACATCTAGTGAGCTTCTATTATGTTCCAGTGACTACTTTAGTTAGATAGCAGGAAATGATAAAGAAGCAACCAAAAAAATAAGTTATTTTTACTTTAATGGTGCTTATTTACTTGGTGTTATTTGGGGAAGGAGTAAACAAATAATAAACACAAATAAATTAAATACATAATATTGTCATATGGATATAAATACTATGGAGAAAAATAAGCCATTAAGTGATGTGGTGACTACAGAGTTGGTAGAGAGAACATTCAGCTTTTAATTGATTGGTGAGTTAATGTCCCAGTGAGGAAGTAAGACATGAAGGAGGTGAGGGATCAGCAATGTGGGCTTCTGAGGGGAGAGCAGTCCAGGTCAAAAGGAATGGTATGTGCCAGACCCAAGAGAGGCACAGTAGAGGATGAGGTTAGACAGGTCTTCAGGACTAGATTGTGTAGAGCCTTTAAGGACTTTGGCTATTTCTCTAAGTGAGATGGAAGCCACTGCAGCATTTAAGTAGTGTAGTGACAATATCTGGCTTACGATTTAAAAGGACAATTCATTAATTTGTACTTTCATAAGAAAACAGAAGATCTATGATAAACAAAAGGTAGATTTGATGGGATAAAAAAAAAGAAGGCCTAGAATTAAAGAAAATGCCTAGGGAGGATTTAGTGGCTTACATGAGCAGTTAAAATCATAAAACCTGACTATTTAGAGAGCCAAAGAGGTCAATACTTTTTTGGGGGAATGAAGAATCTAAAAAGACATTAGAAGGGGAGGGAAATTCAAAGTGCTTCCTAAAGCAATTTGCTTACTTAATTTTACATCTCTGGTCTCTAGATTAACTAGTTACTTGATGATGGTGGAGTTACCTTACTTGCTAGATTTCAAATAAGACGAATTCAGATACTTTGTACCACTTTGTGGTGCTACTTTGGCAAATAAAATAAACAATGAAAAAGTAACCTTTCTTTTAGCACTCTGAAGACATACTTCTTTCAATTGGATAGAGAAGAGGCAATATATAGATTGTGATCATTATCAAGGATTTATTTGTTGATGGGAAAATGAAAATAGAGACACAGAGTTAACTATTTTACCCACCACCCTCCCTAAAGTTACTTATTCAATAAAGCTTTTTGAAAAGTTCAAATATATAATCACTATCTGCTACTGTGGGGATAATAGGATTCTGGCTCTGGGTTGACTCTGTTTGAAACCCAAGCGGTCTCTAGCTTAAAAACTCACTTGAAGACCTAAAGTAACCTTTATTTGGTTAGACTCTTGTCTTCAAGTGACTTGTGGCACTTTTAGAAGTAGTGTGGAAAATCTCTGAAAGACCAAGAGTTGTTGTGGATTTCTAAAAATGTTGTAGTTCCTTATGTTTATAGATTAAGAAACTATTAATATTTGAAAACTGTTACACTATGAAAGTGTTTAATTGATTTCTTTATCTGACAAGAAATCAATGTAAATATTTGTGTCAATTTGTTACATTTGCTCACAGTTATACCTCCAGGCTGAAGATTCTTACACAAAGTCATTAAAAAAATATTGAAATGTATGATTAGATATCTAAGTAAACACAAATATAGGGTAGAAAAGAACGTCCCAAAGCCTTGGAGCCTCAGAAAGGACAGAGAGAGAAAGAGAGAGAGAGAGAGAGAGACAGAGGGAGAGAGAGAGAGGAGAGAGAGAGAGAGAGAGAGAGAGTTGATTCATTCTGCTTTGTTTTCACCAATCTGATTCCATTGTAGTGCCTTCTGGTTGTATTACCAAAGTTGCAATCTCATAATTATTTCCATGGCAACAGAAGCAAGATCATAATGGAAAGCAAAATTTTAAGAGATATTAACACGCTACTCTCATTCAGATGTCTGCAGTAATAGGTGGGAAAGGAGGACAATTAAGGGAGAAGACAGTGATTATGAATGATCTTTACTGGTTCATCCCACTACATGGTCAACTGAAAGCAATCCTAAACAGTATTAAAAATCACCCTATAGCACAGAATATCGTTTTTTAGAGTACATGACTGGGAGAAAATGTTAGCAAAAGAGGGAAGTACAGACGATTCATTTACTTATTTATTTAGAGACAAAGTCTCACTCTGTTACCCGGGCTAGAGTACCTTGGCGTCAGCCTAGCTCACAGCAACCTCAAACTCCTGGGCTCAAGCAATCCTTCTGCCTCAGCCTCCCGAGTAGCTGGGACTACAGACATGTGCCACCATGCCCGGCTAATTTTTTCTATATATTTTTAGTTTGCCAATTAATTTCTTTCTATTTTTAGTAGAGATGGGGTCTCACTCTTGCTCAGGCTGGTTTCAAACTCCTGACCTTGAGCAATCTGCCCACCTTGGCCTCCCAAAGTGCTAGGATTATAGGTATGAGTCACCGCACCCCAGCCCAGATGATTTATATTTTCTAACACATAAAAGAAATTACATTAGTTGTGTATTTGTTAGAAGCCAGAACTTTCTGAATCCTTCTTCAAGCTCCCCTAACAAAATCTATGTTTCCTGGGTCCAAAAAAGATGATGCTTTACAATTTTTTTAAAATTTATATACCACCACAACAAGTAAGATGTGCAACGTTTGGGGGATG
Organism: Microcebus murinus; assembly: GCF_040939455.1. Lineage (NCBI taxonomy): Eukaryota > Metazoa > Chordata > Mammalia > Primates > Cheirogaleidae > Microcebus > Microcebus murinus. The sequence goes on along the minus strand of NC_134111.1, from coordinate 45,012,099 downwards.
GACACGTTTGAAGCTCTTACTCAAAGGGGGAGGAGGGCATGGGCAATATTTGTAACACTTGTACCCCCATAATACACTAAAATAAAAAAAATAAAAAAATAAAAAAATTTTTAAAAAATTATCTAATGGGAATATTGTATTATAATTGATCCTATATATAATAATTCTTTTTGAAAAGTATATAAAATATAATTTTCTTACTGGCACTCCTAATATGAAAATAGTTACAGTTCTGTATATTTATCAAGTAAAATGCTATGATCTGAATGTTTGTGTCCCCCTAAAGTTCATATGTTGAAATCCTAACCCCCAAGGCGATGGTATTAGGAGGTAGAGATGTGGGGAGATAATCAAGTCATGAAGGCAGATTGTTGCCCCAGAAGAGATTCCTAGACCTTCTGCCATGTGAAGTGACAGTGAAAACATGGCTGTCTAGAAAGCAGCCCTTCAGTGGACACAGAATCTGTCCTTGATCTTGGACTTCTATCCTCCAGAACTATGAGAAATAAGTCTCTGTTGTTTATAGGCCACCCAGTCTACAGTGTTTTGTTATAGCAGCCCAAGGAACTAAGACATCGGATAATCATATTTCAAATTAAAATATTCCAAAATAAAGCTTAGTAACCTAGAAACCTAGACATTCAAAAGAGTAAAATGAGATTATTAGCATTTAAGAGTAGTAGTAGAAAATTATAAATTATTAATTTTTATGCTCAGTTTATGATGTTGTAATGAGAAATAACTGGAGTAGCTATTGACTCAGGATAGTTCACTTAAAGAATATAAAGGTACATATATAATTTATAATATAACTTATAAGTTATAAAACACAATTTGCCATTTTGAGGGAAGGATGCCTATGAATGCTGAGTACATTGGCCTTTCTACAAATGAAAGTTATTTTTCTAAAAATAATAGAGTTTAGAGCTTAGATGGATCTCCACCCCCCCACACACACACACACTTGAGTCTTAAATGTTTGTTGCTATTAGACAAGTTTTTCAGAATAAAACATCCAATGGTTAATATTTTATGATTATGGACTAGGACACCTGAATGCCCCTCCCAGAGCCCCAATATATTGAATAGAAACTCTCCACAACCATAGATATATATTTATGGCCTCTTTCCCCTCCTCCCACTACAAGGACAGTTATTATATAGCTGGGATACAACCATGGGTTTGAATTGATTACCAAAGGCTAACTGGCAAAAGCTAGAGCAAGAAATGGGGACAGATTGTTGGAAGTAGAGAAGAATGCAAAATAAAGGTGAGTAGACTGAACAGTCCTGGAAATATGGGGGAAAGTAGGACATGGGAGAAAGATTCTGAGAAGGATGAAGAAAAATCCTCAAATGAGAAAAGAACAATTTGGTGACTTGAGAGGTCTGGGCATTGGTTTTTATCAAAAATTTAGTCATAGCAGAGCAATAAGTAGAAGAAACTAGCCGGGGCTGTAGGGTCTATAGAAAGATGCTAGTTCCAAAGATTATGAAGTTTGGTACACCTTCCTATGTTGAAAAGTAAATGGGAAAAACTGCTTCCATTTGAAGTTGTTGTGATACCTGGATCCCCCAATGAAAAGCACATCTGTTAATTTAGAATTTAAGATCTGAGAAGCAGGAACTAAAAAATCTGAGGAAGAAAAAGCAACTGCACTAGTAATTTGCCTTCATGTATAGGGATGCAGGAATGTGTACTGCAGTTGGCTTACACTGGGGTAATTAGTAACTTCTCTGAGGACATTTTTAAAAATATATACAGAGTCTCAGGAACCACAAGAAATCATTTGTATGGCAAAACCTCAGGTGCTTCCAAACCTGGTTTCCCCATTTTCTGAAAAGGATTTCTTGAGCAAGTATTTAATTTCTCTGAGTTTTCTCATCTGTCAAATGTGACTAATATTATTTATAGCTACTTTATACTGTTAGAATGTACACTGTAGGTGTTCTAAGTTCTATACCTTCCCCCCAACCCTTGTTGGTACATATCATGTATTTCAGGATGCCTCACATTACGACTAGTCTGGTCAGGGCATGCTCCCTTCCTTGTCAAATGACCCTCCCTTGCCAAAAGCCCACTTCACACTCCAGGAAGGAGGCTGGGGCTTCCTAACAAGTCTCCAGAAGTCTGGTTTGATCTACAGCAATCTGAGGGTGCTTGTCAGGGTCTATCCCCAGCCCTTGTCAGGTGACCATGTCTTGCCAAAAGCCTACCTCACACTCCAGGGGAAAGTGTGAACTGATTAACACTATATGTGTAATTTTATAACCTATAATTTCTCCACTTATAACATAAATGTCTCCTTCTCATTCAAGATTTTCCAAAACCACATGTTTTTGTTTTTGGTTTTTTTTATAAATTTTTTTTACATTTTAATTAAATTTTTAATTTTTTTGCTTTTTTTTTTCTTTTTTGACCCTCTGGAAAGGATTCACCATTCTAGTGTTTTTGTTTTATTTGATTTTTATTTCTGTGTTTAAAACTACATAATATTTCATTGAATAGCTAGGCCATAATATTTAACCAAACATCTAAAATGACATGCTTGGTTCCTTTTAAAACATTTGTTATTATAAATCCTAGTATAATTAACATTTTCCTTTATGTATCTTTGTGCATGTATCTGATTGGGTCATTAGGATGAATTCTTAGAAGTGGAGGTACAGGCCTTTCAATACACATTGCCAATTTGGACTGCCAGAAAGGTTCTGCCAGTTTATGTTTCTTTAATGGTGCACTGGGATATCATTTCACTATACTTTTGCCAATACTTGTAGCATTGCTATTTTAAAAAAAAAAATTTGTGAATTTGTCAGCTACTCAAGATAATAATTATAGTTAACACACATGTAGTGCTTACTATGTGCTGGGAACTATTCTAGCACTGTACATATTTAGTAAGTAGGATTCTAAGGTGGCAGAATGAACACACCTTGTACCCTGTATAACCCCAATAGTGTGAATATGAAATACCACTCCTGTGATTATGTTTATGTTACATGGCACAAAGGATTTTTGTCTATGAGTTAAGGTCCCAAACCAGTGACCTGATAGATTATCCAGGTGGTCCTAACCTAATCACATGAGCCCTTTAAATCAAGGTCTAGCAGAGACTAAGGATAAGAGAGATTCAATGAGAGACAGATTCTTCATGGCTTACATCAAAGTAGGAAGGGATCACATGACAAAGAACAGGTGCAGCCTTTGGAAACTGAGAGCCCCCAGCTGAAGCAAGGAAGAAACAGGGACCAAAGTTCTATAGCCCTAAGGAGCTGAATTCTGCCAACAGTAAGAACAAAAACTTCAAAGTAGATTTTACCCTAAAGTAACCAGTCCAGGGTTCAGCCAAGCTGACACCTTTATTCTGGCCATCTTAGGCCCTGAGCAAAGAACCTGGCCAGACTGTGCAGCACTTCTAACTTGCTGTAATAAATAGATGTGGTTGTAAGTTGTTCAGTTTGTGGGAATTTGTTACACAGCAATAGAACATTAATGCAACATATGTCAACTCATTTAATCTTCATCACATCTGTGTGAGGTAGGCACTATTATTAATTATTATTAATATCTTTTAGAGGTTAAAACACAGAGGGGTTAGGTGAGGAGGCCATGGTCATATAGGTAATTAGTCTTAGAGCCAGAATTCAAGCCCAGGCATTGGGCACTTGAAATCCTACCTTAATCATCACATTCTTGATGGTATCTCATTGCTTGAAATTAGGGGGGGGGGGTTGGGGGGATACTTAGAACTTTTTCTCCTATGTACTTTCTTTTTATTCTTTTTTTTTTTTTTTTTTTGAGACAGAGTCTCGCTTTCTTGCCTAGACTAGAGTGAGTGCCATGACGTCAGCCTAGCTCACAGCAACCTCAAACTCCTGGGCTCAAGCGATCCTCCTGCCTCAGCCTCCCGAGTAGCTGGGACTACAGGCACGAGCCACCATGCCCGGCTGATATATATATATTAGTTGGCCATTTAATTTCTTTCTATTTTTATGGTAGAGACGGGGTCTCGCTCAGGCTGGTTTTGAACTCCTGACCTTGAGTAATCCGCCCGCCTCGGCCTCCCAGAGTGCTAGGATTACAGGCATGAGCCACCACGCCCGGCTCTTTTTATTCTTAATGAGTTTCTGCGTGGGTGTGTGTGATTGTCTAAGTTACATTTCTTTTTTCCTGGTAAAATATACATAAATATTGTGTTTACAGACACTTTATTCTAGCTATAAAGAGCACACATATGGCTTGTGAGTTTTAGTACTTTTACAATACCTTTGCAGAAGAAATAGGTCATTAATAAGCACTCTTTATAACCTTTAAAGTCCTTGCTTATTTAAAAAGTTTAAGTGATTCTTTGGGATTTCTTCATATTCTCCATTTTGTTCTATTTTTTTTCTTAGTTAATAAACTACTTTGTTTTTAGATAAATAGATCATAATAATGTTGCTGATTCATAAACTAAATCCTGTGAACATGTCTTATTTGACCTTCCAATGATTCTGAATTAAATATTATGATTTTCTTTTTATCATGGAGCAACATGAAGCCTAGAATGTAGGTAATTTATTGACATTGACAAAAGTAATAAATAACTGAGCTGAATTTAAGACCCAACTTGCCTGACTCCATAGACTGTGCTCTTCATGGTCATGCTATACTCCCTTTATATAAAACTTTGCATAGGTTTTCTAGACCATGAGCAACTCAAGAATAGGATATTTTCTTATTCAGAGATTCAGGAAATGTTTGGTAAATAAGCAAGGACTTTTGAAGTGGAAACTAAGGTAAATAGAGGGCAAGATATGGCAGCAAAGTAGAAGTTTCCAGATTTCTCTTTATAGAGAACTTTAAACAAAAGGGAATCATTGGATGTACTTTTTGGGGCAGCAAGTCTTTTGAAACATAAATGCGCATGCTGCTTTTTAGAAGTTTAAGAGCAAAATATGGAGAAGAGAAAAAGAGAGGAAATAAAGAAAATTTGAATATATATCAATATATATTAATTCTGATGAAGAGTGAATATGTAAGTAATTGAATGATTTTGAAAATGTTTTTATATTAGAAACATTGGAACTATTTTATATTTTAACAATTGTAAAAACATGAACCATGTTTTAGCCTTTGATTTAGATGTTGTTCAGTAACATAGTAGATATACATCTGTCTTAAAAATGCTTAGTGTAGTCTGTATAAAACATGATCCACAAGATTTTAATAGGAGGTCTATGATATGAAAAATTCTTAATATCATATACCCTTTGTGAAGTCTCAATATTTATTAGCATAAGAAAGACTCAACAGGAATGGGTCTTGTTTAAATGTCATCCAGATTCTCCATTTTCCTAAATTGATTCAACCATAGAACATTTCTTTCTTTTTTTTTTCTTTCTTCTTTCCTTTCCTTTCCTTTCCTTTCCTTTCCTTTCCTTTCCTTTCCTTTCCTTTCCTTTCCTTTCCTTTTTTCTTTTCTCTTTTCTTTTCTTTTCTTTTCTTTTCTTCTTCCTTCCCCTCTTTCCTCTTTTCCTTTCCTGTCCTTTCCTTTTCTATTTTAAAGAGATGGAGTCTTACTCTGTTGCCCAGGCTGGAGTGCAATGGTACAATCGTAGCTCACTGCAGCCTTGAACTGCTGGGCTCAACCAATCCTCCCACCTCAGCCTCCTGAATAGCTGATACTACAAGAGTGAGCCACTGCACCAGGCCATAGAACATTTTTTTTCCATAAAATTTTCAATTACATTTCTCAGAACTATGCCCCAGTTTGGAAAATGCTCTTCCAATTTGATATTTTGAAGGTCCTACCGTTGCTATTCTTTAATGATTTTAAGATTTGTTGTCATACTTCCTCTTTCTCATATAATGCTAACTTTATCAGCTGATATCCAATGATTAATTATAGTTAATACAGAAAAGTAGAAAAACTAGCCAAACAAGAGGAATTTTTTAATCCACTAATGAAGAATAATACTTCAGGAAGTCATTAAAAACCCTAGAGACTATTTTTGCTCCTTCTGTTCTTGGCTTTTTTTTGAGACAGAGTCTTGCTTTGTTGCCCAGGCTAGAGTGCCATGGTGTCAGCCTAGCTCACAGCAACCTCAAACTCCTGGGCTCAAGCAATCCTGCTGCCTCAGCCTCCTGAGTAGCTGGGACTACAGGCATGCGCCACCACGCCCAGCTAATTTTTTCTATATATATTAGTTGGCCAATTAATTTCTTTCTATTTATAATAGAGATGGGGTCTTGCTCTTGCTCAGGCTGGTTTCGAACTCCTGACCTCAGGCAATCCTCCCACCTCAGCCTCCCAGAGTGCTAGGATTACAGGCATGAGCCACCACGCCCGGCCTGTTCTTGGCTTATAAACAGAAAAGCATGACTAACAGTAACAACTAAAGTTGCACACAATGGCTCACTATGTGCCAAATTCTGCAGTGAAAAATGCACTACATACATCTACCAGTCTTCACAATTATTGCCCAGGTAGATAACTGAATTTTACAAGTAAGGAAACTGGGACTCAGATAGCTTAAGTAACTGACCCAATTTACACAGGCAGTAAGATAACATGTCTGATTGCAAAGCCCATTAGGCAGCCCATCAATGATTACCCTGCACTACCTAAAGAATCAAATAGGTAAGGCAAAGTCACAATACTTTAGTAGCTCAAAGGATGCATTTCTAGAAACAGACTTGCTGCCTGACTGAATCACCCATTTATGGGGTATATGTATGCCTCAGTATAATCCCATATAAATGAACACATTTATGGCATATTGGCAATCACTCTTTCTATGCAGACACCAGTCAATCATCAGGGTATGGCATCCTTTTTTTCCCCTTGGTTATTTTTACCTGGCTGGAGGTGATATTTATATCAAGGGACTTCTACCAGTCTTATATCACTTGCTTACCTTTACTTTGAGGCATATTAAACCCTAGTAAAACGGGCATATTTACTCTCGGTATACAAGTATGCATTTGTTTTCTTTGCAGCTGAAAATTGTCTTTTTAGCATTGTCACCTGCCAGGCACTATGGCTTAGAATTGTTCACCAGAATACATCAATGGCAGAAATTTGGCCCAGAGCCAAATGAAAAGGTTGCTGAAAATGTTAACTCAATAGAGTAGGGATTCTTGACTAACAGTATATGTATGAAAACAGATTTGGTTAAATGTATATTCCTATATTTTCTTACACAAATAGTATTTAACATTTATATCATATATTAATATGACAATCAGAGTTTAATTCCATTAATTTACTAATAACCCATTGATTTAGTATATGATGATGTGTTTGAGTGTGTGTATCAGGAACACAGTAGTATAATGACGAAGCAGAAAATCGGGAATGTATGCAGATGGAATTCACTATTAATGTAGGAGAGTACAAATGGAGTTTGGACAATAAAAAGTCTACAATACAAAAATTTTGCATGGCTTAATGACATTTATGTGACATGGACACTGTCACATTGAAGAGTATTAACAGAGACGTACATGAAAGCAAGGGACTGTCTTAGAATGTAATGATTTCTGTCATTGGGAAAGTACAAGAAGAGGCTAAATGACTGACAAGATAATTCCCTTAATTATTCAGCTTGGGACTCCTCACTGATTTGGATATCACAATGGGTAAACAATCTAAAATCTGAAGTATGAGTTTTATGTGCTACCAAAAGGAATTTTGACCCCAAAAAAGGATTTTTTTTAATGACTTTTGAAAACCTTTCCCAGAACCTTTCTGCCTTAAGATGCTGATACCATCCCAACCAGTATTACCTGGGTAACGGTTGATGTCAAATATTGATTTTCTGTGGCTAGCGTATCATGGGGAGAGAAAAGTAAATGAAAATCTTTGTAAATACATTTAGGGCTCCTGTTTAGGAAATTATGTGTTTCATTTATTAAATATATCGGGTTATATCCATAACATGACAGCAACTAACTGCATCAACACTTCCTCAAAAACAAAATGAAAATGCAGTTTTGATCATAACAGCAATCTTATAAAAAGTCTAGCAGACTGTGCTGATAAGCCAAAGACATTAGGCTAAATTGATACCAGCAACAGGTCTGAAGTGGAGGGTTTTGTGCAACTCTAAAAATCCCTATGGAGTACATTGGAGCCCATCTGGCCACACCATCTTTTCTCACCTTTATCCAAAGCCCTTCTAAGCTCTGGTTTTCTTTCAGCCAGTAGTTAATGCATTATGTCCAATATTTAATGCAAATACATAGTGTTTGGCTGTTGTAATTTTGCATAAGCAAACGTTTAGTTTCCCACCAAAAGCAATCATTGTCTTCTGTGTGCCTTAATTTCTTCATAAGTAAAATGAGGAATCTAGGAAGGAATTATCTCTATAGGCCAGTCTCATGTTTCTAGGGCAATGGAAGACTAAATTATGAAAAGAGAATACATGAAAATTAAATGAGTATTTGCCAAAGGGGCTTTATATTAAACATTACTTAAAGACATAAAAATTTGCATAAGAACTGTTTTTGCTGGACATGGTGCAGGGCACCTATAGTCCCAGCTACTCGGAAAGCTGAGGTTGGTGGGTCATGTGAGGCCAGGCGTTGGAGGCTGTAGTGCTTTATGAGAACAGCCACTGCGCTCCAGCCTGGGCAACACAGTAAGACCTTGTTGCTAAAAAATAAATAAAAAGTTTTAAAAACCTCCTTTTGCTGGTGGTTGGAGGTTTTTGTTTAAAATAATATCATTTTTATGAATGTCCATGTGAGTCAGGAAAAATGGAGATATTTGTTGTGTACACCAGCCTTTGCTGTTGTATTGAAAGATAATTACTAAACTATAATGGCTCTTTGGAAATAAATCACATCACTAGTATCTACCTTTTGGGCCATGAGACTAAAGCATGTAGTTGATCTCATATCAAAGTGGTTTCCTTGCTAATGTGTGATCCTTAGAATTAGCATGGATGTTTATCAAGGTCATCCTAATCTTGAGTTAAATGCTTGAAATATTATATTGAGTCTGTATTCTCACAGCATACACATTCAGCAAGTTCCGTATCAAAATATTTAGTTCATTATAATATCTGAAATCTAAACAACTGACCAAGAAACTGAATGACATACCCAACTGATTTGCTGAGATATGTGTATCCAAATGTGATCATTAGCTTGATGATCAAATCTCTTCCTCGCTCCTTGATTTATAAAATGCTAATTAAATAATAATGCTGTTTTGAACCAACTTCCTTTCCATATCTACATAAACTCTCTATTAAACTATCAGGTTTTAAATATATATTAAGTAAAAAATAATATCTGATTAATAATATTTTTGCGTTATGGTGTATCATAGTACAAATGTAAATGTGATTTTTCATTTGCCTGGATTACCTTAAGTACATAGAACAATTTGAACATTGTGAAATCTGACCCAAGCTTTCTTCCCCTGGTGTTATATCCATTTCTTATAAATCCCACCCCCTCCATTTACAGCCATGTGGGGTTATTTGCTAAACTAGCATATTTCCATTATAGATGAAAAGTTTCTACCCATATTATAGGAGACACTATTAAATATTTCATTTTCTTTAGTATGTTTTGTGAGACTTTATGAGGCCCCTGTAAATTCACTCACAATTCTGGCAAGCTACTTTTAGCAAATAAAGAAGTATGATGCAGTAGACGCTACAACAAACTGTATTTTAAAATTATCTGTAGTTGAGAGTAAGTCTATGCAATGCATTATTTTCAAGAACTTGACATGCACTTGATAATTTTGATTATGTCTTAAAAGAGTTATTTGCACAGGTCACACAATCCATTTACTAGTCTGTCTGATTTGTTGTTAGTGTGCTTTGTAATGTCATCAGTGTTTATCCTGAAAGTGCTGTCACTAAAGTGCGTGGCGCAGGTTAATTGATAAAAACTAAATACTTCTCACCATCCTAACTCTTTTTGAAAAATAAAGTACTGACATACCAAATTAATTTCACTTTATATAATACATTGGATACATATTAAATATTTTAACATGTAGTTAGCGTGATAGTACTTTATTTGCTACATTGCCAACACAAAATCTAACAGACTAAAGTTAATATTATGAAAATAAAGTATAATATGTCAAAAATATTTAAATGAGCTGTAAAAAGAAAATACAGTTAGGAATATCACCTGAATTATAATAAAAATAATAGAAAGGATGTAACAGTTTTATGATGATTTTTCCTCTCAAAAAATTGCTGAGAGAGGGAAAAAATGAGGTGTGGGCTGACAGTGCTGTCTTTGAAGCATGCAATTTTATAATAAAAATGTTTTAAATTAAGAAATTACCTAAGGTAAAATATGATGATATCTGTGATTTTCTTTTCTTATAGAGAACAGCCACAAAAATAAATGTTTATTTTCATATAAAGCAAAATGTTTTAATAAAACAAAAAGTATATATGCACATTTATAATAATTCATATTAAATTTAAAGTAAATTATCTCAATATCAAAACAAATAGCTTTTAAGTTGTTAGAATGTGTAATTTTTAAAAATATATTGGATAGGTTACAAAGGCAAGAAGATGGTTGCATTAATGAAACAGGATCTAGACATTAAGTTTAAAACATTCTTATTCTACCGTAATATGTAAAAACATGTATTTAATCTTCCTCACTACCCAAAGTCTGAACAAGCTTTTCTTTTATGGTTAAAGTGACCAACATACTAAAAAAATATTCTTATTGTCTTATTCAGTACATTACTAACCACTACAAACATAAAGAAAAAAAGAGAAGAAACTATCCCGAGAAGGGCCAAAGTTGGAAACAACAAATTCCATTAAAAACCTACATTTAAATCTTAAAAACATTTTCACCAAAGGAAAAACAAATGGTCTTGTTTTGCCATCATTCAATTGAGCTGCTTTACATGGTTTTCATTTGCCCTGTTTCATTGTTCATTTGGACAGGAATCTCTTCACTGTTTTCTTTCATGCTTTTTTTCCTCTCTCAGGACACATTCTCCCTCCCTTTCTGCTCCTCCTCCTCACTCCTCCTCTCTCACCCCCTCCCCCTCCCTGTCCCTCTCCCTCTCTGAGTCCCTGTAGACTCTGCAGCAAAAGCTGCCACAGTTGTCTCATTTTATAAGACTTGCAGACGTCTGCCAGTGGCTGATAGGAAATGCTGATTGAGAAAGGGTTTATCTACTTTTCATCCAAAATATGTGAACCATTAAGGAAATTATAAAAAGCAGCAACAATATACTCTGGTTTTATTCAGAACCTCTCCCTTAGTGATTATTAAAAGGATGATATTTTTAGCCAAAGAAAGCAAAATGCATCTGCAGCAGCTGGTTTCCAAGGAAACAGAATAATTTAAAACCATGTGGAACTCTGCTCTCTAATTTTCATCAATTCCCCTTCATTCCTGGAGGTAGCTTTAGTCAGAATTTATAATTTCTAAAAAATATGGTTGCATTGATTTATTTCCTCTAACACATTTTAGGAGATGAATGTCTGGTCTTATATATCACCTTAAATTCCACTGGGGAAGTATATTAATTTTACCCATCATTTTGTTTGAAAAACCAAAATCAGAAAACCCTATTAATAATTAGAAACATAGCAAAATTTCAGTTTCTTGAAATCCAGAAATAGTTCAAAATAAACCATGCAAGAGTATTTGCTAGGATCAGTATGACAAATTTAATCATTTAGCAAATTTAATATTTAGCAAATTTAAGGTAGTTCTCCATTCATTTAGATAATTTTTACCCAATATTCAGTAGTTTTTCTGCCCACTTATTTTAATTTTTGCAAGAATTGTTATGCTTGTATCTCTTTATTCAAAGGCAAAATCCATCTCTCAAACAAAAAGTACAATAAATTAATAAATTTGAAAAAGAAAAAGAAAAAGCAAAAATGAGACCAAAAAAATCCTTAGAAATTATATAGTTGTTTATATTATTTCATGGTTCACTCAAAAAAGCATTAAAAATATATATGAATGAATGATTTACATCATTAAAAGACTTTTATTTTGTTATTATAGTCAACAGGTATTAATTGATTGTCAGTGTGCCCAAGTCAGTAATATTTCTTCAAAGCTCAATCTTAATGAGATTCTCCCACCCTTAAGTGACCTATATTTATGAATTAAAATAACTATAGAATTAATGACTTGGAGTAAAATTATTTCCCCCATGTTTTTACTGTAAGTGTGCTATTTATTCTACATATTTAGAACTCTTCCTTATTTCCCCTAAGGGAAAATACAAGAACATTAGGAGATATAAGCAATTAGTAAAGTAAGATCTTAACTTTAGAACTGTTAAAAAATATTGCCTTGGAGACATTACCAACAATATAAAAGCTCTGATAGAATTCTTATCTAGATTATTTGATTGATAAATGATACTATCAATGAAACATGCCTGTTAGGATGCTATTTTTTACAGCAATATTTAATTCTTCAAAATTAGGTTTCTGAGCTTTACAAAAAAGACAGCGCTCCATATAGGTTGTTAAATACAGACAGATGATTGTTCAATTATCACATAAGTTTAAAATTTACTGAATAAAATGATACAACTATTCAACAGCATGAGATTTACCAAGAAGAGTTAAATAAACGGACTTAAATGCACACAAATCATTCATCTAAATTAGTGTTAAAAGAATCTACAACCTAAAAAAAAATTGCCTAAGTCATTTATTGTATTGTAAATATTTAAAAGCACCACATGAAATTTTATATTGCATATTCAGAGAAGGCTCCATTTTCTCAGGACCTGTGGAATTTATCGAGCTTTGCTCATTGCCCCTGTGATTCCTAACATAAGCATGAACACAAATTTTTCTAAAAGGCACATGGTGACTCATTTTATCTATTAATTTGGCTTCAATTACACTTGCTTAGAAAGTTATCCAGGGTAAGGCACGCCTCTGGTGTTTTTTATCAGCCAAGGATTTTGCAGGGAGAAAGAACAGCTCATTGCAAAGCGTCCTCAAGTAATGAAAGGGGCAGGCTTTCGGAAAATATTTCAGAATAATTTTCATAATATAAAATCGTTCAATAAAAATGGAGAAGCATTCTCTTTCAAAGATAAAAGGATTTTCTTTTCTTGTTTCTTTATTTATTTTTTCTTTTTTCTTTTCTTTTTTTTTTTTTTTTTTTGCTCTTACCTGTAAATATGGTTTCTGTACTTCGGCTCCGTCTGAACACACTGAGGAGTTCACTCCTCCCTCCGCTCTCCATCAGGCGGCAGCCAACCAATAACAAAAGCCAGATCCTGGCATTCTCTAGCTCATGCTCCCTGCTTTGCTTCCATTCCTTGTTCCCTCCCACCCCCACTCTTTTAGAGGACAAATCCCTGCAGCTGGGAAGAAAGGAAGGGAGTGGAGAAAAAAAAAATATGGAGAGGAAAGCAGAGATGCAAAATATTTCGAAGAATAGATCCAAACCATGGGAAATGACTGCAGGTGACTTCAGCTGAAGTAAAATGTCTTGATTTGTATTTAGGAAAATAAGGTTAATCAATGCCTCACTCACGAGGAATCAAAGCAAAACCCTCATGGTAAAACCTAGGTACAGTACTTATTTTTTCAGTTCCCACTGATTTTTCTCCCCCACCAGAATGTATTTCCTCATTGTGCATTTTGTTATGTGGCTAGAGGAGGGAGACTAAATACCAAATCAGATGACATTATGCATATTCAGTCTGCAAAGAGAGAAAATTAAAATGAATCAAAACTCTTAACATTGATGTTGTACACTATTTGCAATACAATCTCTGTTTGGCAATGTTTCCATTCACAGCCAGTTTCAGGATCTAATCAGTATGAAAAATATATTTTATCCTAGGTATTAGAGTATTCAAATATTGCAAAGTTATATGGTTTGCATTACTTTGGATTCCTTAAATGCCAGCGTCAATTTGTGAATAATAGGACTTATTAAAGATTTAAAAAGGATCAGCCACTTGGTTGCCATGTTTCCCAGTGACTAATTGAACTCCAATTTTATTCGGATAAACTTGGGCAAAATCATTTCACCTCTGAACATGTATAAAAGGACAATTGAGGAAAACATCACATTAGAATTCTTTAAGACAACAAAGCAAATTCATCCACAGCTTCAAAGAGGTTAATTAAAAAAAAAATTGTAATGCAAACCAGACTCTTTATGATAAAAATGCTATTACTTGAGCTTCCTCTATTGGAGGTGGTCTGAAAAAGTTTCCTTGGGGAGACATAAATTTAACAGAGGATATCATCTCCACCATAGGGGTACATACCGTCTATTTGACATATTTATAGGCTTAGCTATTCAATTTCTTAAAGCAGTTAAACAAAACCAAAGGGAGAATAAGGAGAGAGAGGGTGCAAGCAAGTATTCTTGAATTCTAAGAGTACTGCCGTGAGGGCAAATCACTGGTAGGCCAGGAAGGACTGTACAGGAGTGCAGTGTGTCAATCTTGTTATGAGGGGAGTGGCTGGTGACTTAGCCTGGAATTGACTTTATATGGAAATGCAAAGTGCATTGGTATTATTAATACTTAGTTTGGGAAGGTTAAACTATCTTAAGCCCACTTCCCAAGTCTTCTATGGGGGAACATGCTTTCAAAGTCTCTGTGGTGCTATTGCTAGGAATAACTGAAAGCAACCCCTGGACAGAGCATTTGTTGAAGTGGTTATTGGGAGCCATTTGCATCAGAATCTCTGGGGAAAGGCTCATTTAAAATGCAGATCTATGGGCCTCCCTCCAGACTTAATGAGAATCAGCATTCCAAGGGTTTCTGACTCAGCATTTTTAGCAAGCTCCCCAGGTAGTTTTTATGCCAACTATGCTATAGACAGAGACTTGTAGATATGTGTTTCCTAGACACAAACTCTAACCAGATTTCTTCTGTTTAGATGATGGTGCCATTATCCTAGACAGAGGAAGAAAAACAGATTTGGAAACAAAACAGCAAATTTAGTTTGGACATTTTGAATTTTTCTGGATATCCAAATTGAAATATTAAATAGTCTGTTAAACTCGTGCATAGGTCTGGGGTGTAAGTCTAATTTAGAAATCACCAGCACCTAGGGTATACCTAAAACAATGAGAGTGGATGAGTGCTCTAAGGGGTATTATTCAAAATTTATAAAGAACTCATACAACTCAATAGTGGAAAAACAAACCAATTAAAAATGTGCCAAAGATCTAAATAGCCATTTCTCCAAAGAAGACATAAAAATGGCCAAGCGCTGCTTAACATCACTGATCATCAGGCAAATGCAAATCAAAACAACTATGAGATACCACCACATACCCCCTGTTAGGATGGCTATTATCAAAAAGTGAAAAAATAAATGTTAATTAGGGTATGGAGAAAAGGGAACCCTTGTACACTGTTAGTAGTAGTGTAAATTGGACAACATTATGGAAGAGTATGGAGGCTTCTAAAGAAATTAAAAATAGAATTACCATATGACTCAGCAATCTCTCTTTTGGGCATATACTAGAAGGAAATGAAGTCAGTAGCTCATAGATATCCTCACTCCCATGTTCGTTGCAGCATTATTCACAATAGCCATGATATGGAAACAACCTAAGTGTTTATCCATGAATGAATGGATGAAGAAAAGTGGTACATATATACAGTGAAATATTATTTAGCCCTAAAAAAGAATGAGATCTTGTCATTTGCCACAACACAGATGAGACTTGAGGACATTATGCTAAGTGAAATAATCTAGACACAAAAAGGAAAATATCACATGATCTCAATTATATGTAGAATCTAAAAAAAAAAAATCAAATATACAGAGATTGCAAATAAAACAGTGGTTACCTGAGGCTGGGATGGTAGAAAATGGGTAGATATAGGTCAGAGGATACAAAGAAATAGATATGTAGGGTAAACAATTCTAGATATCTAATGGACAGCAGGAGGACTATAGGTAATAAAATTATACTGTATATGGGATTCATGCTAAATGAGTAGATTTTAGCTGCTTTTGCTGCACAAAAACAATTGGTAGCTATGTGAGATGATGGATATATTAATTTGCTTCACTTTAGTAACTTTTTTTACTACCTATATATATCATTTGACATCATCTTATTGTATACTTTAATCACATACAATGACACTTATTTTTTAAAAAAAAAAAAGAAACACTTTTATCAGAATGAAAAATGCAGACTAACAGACTCCACCCCATGCCTACTAAAGCAGAATCACTGGGGTGGGGTTTAGGGAGCTCCATTTTTAATCTATTTTCCAGCTAACTTTCTTTGTACACCAAAGTTTGAAAATCACCACTCTAGGAAGAAGAGAAATAGGTTGAGAATGCAACTATGGGAATTTATTTACCTTTGAAGAACAAACAGAAAGTAGAATGAAAAAAAAAGATGCTTAAGAGGAACAGTTAGCTATCCAGGAGAGGATGCAGGGGAGAATGATGTAGCAAAACTCAAACGGGTAGAAAGTTTCAGGAAGATGCCCTACCAAATACTACAGTAGGATGTACGGCCTTGATAGTCCAAAGGCATTCACTAATGTCAACTTAGAAATGCCATGGGAGCTAGTTCTGGTGCAGAACCTCAGGTTTTGCCCCAATAAACTGAATTACAATCTGCATTGTAACAAGATCCCCAGGCGAATCACAGGCACATTTAAGTTTTAGAAACAGTCACCTATGGAATTTGACTTTTAGTTCTTGGTGAACTGAAAGTGAACAGTTTCAGTGGAGTAGTAGGGCACTGCAGGCAGACTGCAGTGGTTGTAAAAATGAATGAGAGATAAAGAAATGAAGACAAGTTTTGTGCTTTGTGTACACCCAGAACAAGAGTCTTCTAGTACACACGTTGCTCACTAGACCATCTCTTCAATTCAAAGAAACTGAATAAGAGCAGAGGCAGAAATTGAGCCTTGCTTGCTGCTGTCTTTACTTAGACCATTCATCTGAGAGTCGTGACATGATGGAAATATCAGAGGGTGATATTGACAGAGGGAGACATTTTCCTAAGGAGCAGTGACAGTTGGACCCTTGATGGCCACAGAAGCTGAGCTGCATGTTGCCTTGCTTGCCTGAAGCAAAGGTGACAGACCTTCTGAAAGTGTGTCTTAGTGACTTGAAAAATAATTCATGGCAAGAGAAATATTACAAAATATCTAAAGGTTGAGAGAACCATGATTAAATAAGATATTTTTAAAATATCTTAGCAAAACGGGAATAACCAAATAGAGTAAGAGACCTGCCAAGTGTTAAGGAAGTCCAAAATTAGAGCAGGTTATAATAGGAAAGGATTTCAATATTGAATGCATTAACGGGGTAAAGGTTTCTCCATTGACCTGTAGAGGTAAGGTTTTAGGATAATATAATTGACCACTAAGGAAATAGATGAGGCCGGGCACAGAGCAAATGATCAAACAAAAATTCTTCATACCTAACAGGCCAAAGAGACTAACTTAATAAAACCTGTATTTTTGAATGTTCAAAAATTTGCCAGGTGAATAGAATTGGGAAGATCTTGAGGAGTAATATTACAGGTACATCAAAAATTATGTAGTTTAGTTGGGGAGGGAGGGAGATAAAAGCAATAATACAAAAAAAAGTATTTAGTTCAGAAGCAAGAAGACCCTTGCAGGGAACGAACTATCAAAGATAAAAGGCCTTCAAATATGTTAAAGTAAGCCTAAGGATTAGTGAAACTATTTAATGTCTGTGGTCTCATACATAACATATCAAAGGATAAAGCAAAATAGAGAAAATTGCTTTTCATTCCACTCTTCACTGAGGAAATCATTAAAGGACTCCTAAACTGCATTTTGAAATTGAGACTCAGAAGTATCAAATCCAACCCTAATAAAGAGCACTAAGACTACTATTGACCTAATCAACACATGGGAATAAATAGATCAACATGTCTTGGTGGCAACCACCCAAATGTTTGTAGGAACTCAAGGATAATGTTTGGTAAAACCGGCCAAAATATTTTGCATGTTGCTATAAATTCCCAGATGTGCCAGGAAGTTAATAAACCACCTGGGTGACCTGTGCCCATGTGAGAAGACCATGATAATTATCAGACAGTAAGAGATGCTAAAAGATATTTCATAAAATCACTTAGGTATGGATACAAATTAATTAAGAATCTATTCATTAGTAGTCTATAAAAAAACAATATATTCTAAAAGCACCAATTCAAAAATATTTATTAAGCATTTTTATATGAAGACACTGTTCTTAGTCCTAAAATACTATAGTAAACAAGACCAGGTGTCTGTCTTTATGTAGCCACCATTCTAATGGAGGCAAAATATATTTTGCGATCCTCCTGGTCCAGCCTCCTGAGTAGCTGGGACTACTGGCATGTGCCACCAAGCCCAGAGAACAGTAAACTGTCCATGTTATCCTATCTCACATTTCCTGGGGAGTGTCATAATGAATAAACAAGAATAAACTACAGATAGCTTTATAAGTCAGCATGAATGAACAATAAAGCAGTAGGTGATTTTCATTAGGTATAAATTTATAAGTTAAGAATAAGAAACTTCGACTTTAAGGCACAATGATGTTTGAGCATCAATAGTAACATAGGAAAAAGTTAATTATCACTTTAGAGTGATTCATACATATATTATTTAAAGGTACCCAAAATATCCCCCCAACCTAACTGTCTTCTGGAAGGATATTGAATGAGAATTTTAAGAAGGAAGGATTTATTTTCTGTATTAATAAAAGTACAGATTTCTACACTTGAAATGACACAGTAATTATTAGTTATCACATGTCAAGAAAGACATACAATAACTGGAAAATATCTGAAGAAAGGCAAGTCTAGTGACCAGTGGAATTAAGAGGTTTTCAATGAGTTTGACAACAAGATTTGGATAACTCAAAACTGGTAAGACAAAAAAGAAACGAGGATGTAATTCAAATCTTTAAGATATTAAGCATGTGGCTAATGTAAACAGAAGTTTCTTTACCCAACTGCAGGCAGCTTGAGTACTTGAAAGGGAGATAATTTCATGAACAATAAAAACAAGTGATTGTTTCTACTTCCTCACCTCATGAACATTACACATCTTAATAACCTGACATGAATGGGAAATACAGTGATTTAGACTGGATTGGTTTCAAAATAATTTAGTGTTTAGCTTCGAGATTTGGAAGTCATGGAAGAATTATATTTTATTTAATATTTAAATATGCAGAGCATAGCTTGGTGACTGGCAAATAATAGATGCTCAATAAATGTGGAAAAATACAGATTCACAGCAAGAGTGACAACAGAGGTGGGAGGAAATGGAAAGACCAGAACAAACCAAAAAGAACTGAGAGGGAAAGAGATGGAGAGAAAGAGAGAACATAAATCAGAACTATACAGATAAATTGATCTTGTCCTAACTTCGGCTGCCCCTTCGAATTATATAGAATAAGAATTCCGAACTCCATGAGTAACGCCAGCTTCTAAACAAGGAGGTGGGATACAGATGCCAGAAATAAATGAGCAGTAACAGCCTCATAAACCAGACCGAGACCACTAGTTTCCTTTGTTGTTCATCTATCCAGTGTTTCTCTGTCCAGAGTATCCTGCAATGAATAAAAGTGGAGGAAAACAAAATAATGCCAAACTCCTTAATAGAAAATAATTTGGCAGAGGACAGTGAGAGAGAGCCCAACTAACATGGAAACATACAAAGCGCCTCTAAGATCCCCGCTGATTTTTGGGTTAGATATCAGAGCCAATACGTTGAAAGGATGCTTGCATTTACGGCTGGTGAAGCCTACAGAGACAGCCTTTACTAAAGTGTGAGTTGGCTTTCCCCCAAACATTACATTACCCTTGAATGGAAAATTGATCGGATGACATATGGTGATAACATCTGCCACCCATGGATAAAGCTGTAGTGCCATGTGGGTGGTAATGGAAGCTGTAATAGTAAGGGTGGAGAATTTAATGACAGTATGTAACACTGAGAAAAGTAACAGCACTCGGAGAGAAGGGAACAATTTGTGTAAATCTTTATGATGTGTACTACAGGACTATACATCCTGTTATGTAGTCATCCCAGGGTGAATGATGGAAATGAAAGATGTTTTGTCTTTTTATTTTCTCCAAGTTGATCTCAGCCATAACCCCCAGGGAGGCATTTCTCCCACACAGTATTGTGGGTAGGCACTCTTTCCTTTTCAGTAAATAGATTATTATTACAAATTCAGGGTGAAAATAGCAAGAAATTGTAGCCATTCATATCTGTGTATGTTAAAGACAAAAAAAATGAGAGTAAACACATTACCTCTAAGAATTTCTAAAAATAGATCATTTAAATATGAATTTTCAGGAAGTAAAAGAAAACAAGTAGCAACATAATTAAGAATACTACTTAATAAATGAAATATTTAAGATTATGTGTTTTGCCCCATCCATAGAAGAAGAAAATAAATGGTATGTACAGTTTCACATTGCAAACAAGAGAGCTTTATTTGCAAAATAGCGAAAAGAACAAGGAAAATCTTGCCATGCTTATACAATAATGTGAGGTTTGGCCAAAGTTTCCTATGGAATTCAAATCTTTGAGGGGATTGTAGGCATGCTAACAGACTTGAGCAAGTAAAACTTTTTCAGGTGAACTTTCTACCTCATAACTGCCAAAATATCCTTAAAAACTAAGAGTCCTAATATAGTGTTTAGAAGTGTTCTTGATTAGTTCAAAGGTAGTTTTATGTTTTGTTAAATTTGAAAGGCTAACTTTTGGCTTTCCTCTTTCCTAAAGTGAAGCTGGTTCATGGTGCAGCTCTGATATGCAGCAGACCCCAAATTGACTTCTTAAGGCAACCATGGGTGAGTAATTGAATGCCTGGACCAAGTTTTTTGTCCCTTCCTTACCATGCTCACACACATATTTTTTAAGCCTTTTCATCTTCCTACTTTTTCCTTTTATCTTCATGTGGGGAAATGAAAATAACAAGATATTCAGATTTGATCTTGCCAAAGCAGATGCTATGAGTTGCTTATCATTCTCATCATTATTATTAATATTTAATTATTTTCTGATAAAGATCAGTTTGCAGTTGTAAACTTATTTAAAGAAAAAGATGAGCCGGGCGCGGTGGCTCACGCCTGTAATCCTAGCACTCTGGGAGGCTGAGGCGGGCGGATTGCTCAAGGTCAGGAGTTCGAAACCAGCCTGAGCAAGAGCGAGACCCCGTCTCTAGAATAAATAGAAAGAAATTAATTGGCCAACTAATATATATATAAAATTAGCCGGGCATGGTGGCGCATGCCTGTAGTCCCAGCTACTTGGGAGGCTGAGGCAGCAGGATTGCTTGAGCCCAGGAGTTTGAGGTTGCTGTGAGCTAGGCTGACGCCATGGCACTCACTCTAGCCTGGGCAACAAGCGAGACTCTGTCTCAAAAAAAAAAAAAAAAAAAAAAAGAAAAAGATGAATAAATAAACTCAAACTTACAAGTAAAAATTAACATAGTATGTTTTATGATATTTTCTTCATTTATTTTTTAATTTTTTAAATTGATACATAATAGATGTATATATCCCCCCACACACACTCCTGTATATACCAATCTACTCTCTGTTTTCATGAGATCTACTTTCTTAGCCCTCACATATGAATGAGAAAATGCAATATTTGTCTTTCTGTACTTGGCTCAATTTCATTTAACATAATAACTTCCAATTCCACCCATGATGCTGCAAATGACAGGATTTCATTCTTTTTTTTTATGGCTGAATGATATTCCATTGTGTATATATGTCACATTTTATTTATCCACTCATCCATTGATGGGCACTTAGGATGATTCCATATTTTAGCTATTGTGAATAGTGCTACAATAAACATGGGAGTGCATTTATTCTAAATATTTAAAACAAAATAGCAACTTATAAATGAGAGTTATACAAGATTAGCTTTAAGATGTCTCAGCATCCTACTTTTGCTTTGTGGATTTCAGGGAAAATTCTTCTGGACTAAGGCATGTATACTCTCTCCAAGAGGACTAAATGTTCCAATGTCTATCATAATAAAGGAATGGTACTAGTGAAATAGTAGGGAAAACAACAATGCAAAGTCATTTCCGTCTAGTTGTGAAGATAAAAACATACCTTAATATCATGGGAAATCTACATGACAATTACTATTTTATAATATTATAATTATGTTTTATAATTTAAGTGCTGAAGAGTCACAAAATTATATATTTTTGGTAACCTACATGAGAAACATTTGGGACCCTAGGTAAAAAACCAAATTCCTGGTGTCACCTCAGATTGGCAAAATCAAAATCATGGAGTTTTTGACTTATAAATCTGTATTTTTATAAGGTATAGCATAGTACATTCTTTATTAATGATCATTTCAAACAGATACAAATTTATAAAGAAAAAGTAACTTCCATATATCTTTCACCCAACTTCAACAATAATCAACTCATGATGTTACTGTTTCATTCAGATGCCTATCTCCTTCTCCCTATTATATTAAACACACTCTAAAACATAAGGAAACTTTTAAAATTACCATTATCTCAGCTAAAAAGTTAATATATAGTCAGTGTTCACATACTCCAAATGTCTCATAAATATTTTCTTGGTTTTTGTTGAAATCAGCTTCCAAAGAAGGTCCAGTACTATACCGTACATAGCAAGTATTCACTTTTAATCTATAGCTTTCCCTAACCCACTATCTCATTTTCTTTTATCTTTTTCCCCCTTTCTTTACTATTTGTTAAAATGATGAGATATGACAGGCTAAAGAGCATATGCATGTGCAATTTTGTCAGAACTTATCAAATTCCTTTATTTGGGAGGTTCTGTAATTTTGTATCACCACCAGCTGCCATGTTTGAGAGTATTTTTTTGTTTTTTGCCTCAGCCTGGCCCTGAATTTTTGTCATTCACATGAGATGTCAAATACAGAAATTTTAAATATGGAATTTATAATATAGGATTAGATCTAGTAAATCATAGATATTTTCCTGAAAGAAGTGAGCTATATGCTAGCATTTTAAGTAGAATGGGATGGAGGATGCCTTTTGTTTCTGTGATGGAGTTTGAGAGATATTTTCAAAGTCAGAAAGCAGAAGCTAATTGTAAGAAATGAGAAGCGATACACTTAGCAAAAATATGAAGACTCAAATCAGTTTTCTTTTAAATTAGCTGGAGTTTTTCTCCCTAAAGGAGTATCATTTTCCTTAGGGAGAAGAAGTGGAGGAAGAGTGGATCTGGAGTAGGGGGTGAAAGGAAATTTTCCCTAGGCTACAGGACTGAGGCAACAGGGGTAAAAGAAACCAGCATAACTAAAGATGTATTTGGAACCTCTTTGGATTCAGCCACATACCATATATGTCTGTTATTGCAACTGGGACTTAGGAAAATAGCTCTGTATGTTAACAAAAACCTAAGAGTAAGTGAGTCTGGACCCTTGGCATGTGAAAAATCCAGCACTCTGCAAATGAGGCCAGTGCCTCCTTTTGAATATTTAAGCCATTTCCATTCAATGTAATTGCTGATATATATGAGGTTATGTCTATTGTCTTATTGGTGTAAATTCATTCACTGTTTTTATGTTCCTTTTTCTCTTCTTTCTTGCATTCTTTGGATTATTCAAGCATTATTATTATTATTCCATTTTCTCTTTCTATTTGTTTGTTCCTTGTATGTTCTTTTACAACTTAAATAGTGGTTATTTTACAGATAACATTTGTTAGAGTCTAATATAAATGAGTAATTTTATTCGTTTCCCCAAAATGCTAGGACTAAGTTCCTCTCTCTAGGCTTTTGTGCTATTGTTGTCATGAATTTTAACTCTATATACATATACATCTAAATCTCATAGGACAATATTATTATTTTAAACTATATATTCATTTAGAGCCATCCACGTACAGCTCTTGGTTTTTCAGTATCCTTTTATTATTTCTTTTGAGTAAATGTCAATCTTATTGTTGCTCCCATATTCACATTGTATTTATATGTGCGTATGTTTTCTGACTACATTAAAATTGTTTTTTAAATTTTTTTATTTTAAGCAATTGATTGATTATTAATTAATTTTTTGCTATCTATCTTTGTGATTATAGTGCTTCTCAAATCTGTGGTTTCTTTATCAGCTTTGGAAAGTTCTTGGCCATTATGTTTTTGAATATTCTCTCTTCTCATTTTCTCTCTTCCCCTTTTGAGACTTCAATTTCACATGTATTAGACATTTATACCATGTCCTATATATCTACCATATGCTTATCTCCATATTCCATTATTTTTCTCTTTACTTTAGTCTATATTTTCTTCTGTCCTATCTTCCAGCTTGCTAATTCTCTGTTTAGCTATATCCAGTCTGTTATTAAACCCTTTTATTGAGTTTTCAAACAGTATATTTTTCAATTCTAGAATTTTCATTTGCTTCTCTTTGATAGGTTCTAATTTTTTTTGAAATTCTTTATATTTTTATCTATTTTAAGGTACATATTAGTCATGGTTGTTTCAAAAATGTATGCCTGGCAACTTCACTTTGTGGGTTAATGACTGTTTCCTGCCAGGCTTCCCAGATATGTGTCCTATGCCAAGATTCAGCAGATGTCCCAAGGGGAGAATGGGATGTAGAAAGCTATGTTTAACCCAACTGCAGCTCAATTCAGTCTCCCTTTCTCTGCAAGATCTGGTTCCTCAAGTCCTAGCTGCCTTGACAGCTCTCCAATTTCTTCAGACTTACAAAAAAAAAATCTGTTTTTGTTTTCCTAGTCATTTTCACAAGAAATACTATCTGCTATAGGCTACTTCATTATATCTGGAACTGAAAGTTTGGCTCAAACTTTTTGATCTTAAGAGACAAAATGAGACATAATGCTGTACCCAAAACTGATTAAAAATATATAATAATAATAATGAATATTTCTGGTAATGCCTTAATCAAACATTATTTTCCTTCTTTTTCCTTTAAGAAGCCCAAATTATAAACCTCTTACCTTATATTTTGTCCTGATGGGAGTAATGAAATCATAGTCATTTCTTAATGTCCTAATCTTTAATGCTATATGTTAAATTTAGTGCTAGCAATAATTTCTTTGTATTGAGCATAAAATATCTACTAGAAAGATAGCTCCTCTCATTATTTATAGCATTTATAGTATTTTACTGAAACTTTAAAATATCTCCACCAAGAAGTTATTTAGTACCCCATTTTTTATAGGAAAAAGCCAAGATTTGAACCCAAATCTGTCTTATTCTTTCCACTATCAAAAGGAAATACTACTGAATGTATAAAAATATGTTTATTATAAGAAATACCTTGATAAAATTGGGAGTGGGTCTGGACAATTTTTCCTCCAAATCCTAGATGTTCTGAAGTCTTTTATCTTTATTTTAACTTCTCAAGATATAATTCAAATTTAGTTTCTGAAGCTGCTGATGAGAAAATATACTATTTTCAGAGGCAATCTATATACATAATGCACAATATGTTATTAAGTCCCTGCAGATAACATCCACTTTAGCATGTCAAAAACAATCATGTATTTTTATAGTTCATATACAATACAACATTTAAAATGTTTGTCCTTCCTCCCCTTAGTATTTTCCTAATGCAAATATTATAATTTTTCTATAGGATTTCTTTTCTCTTTGGCAACACAGTTTTGATCTCATAAGGGGATGTTCAAGAGGTCTCCCTTATGTCTCCATCTCCAGACCTTCAGAGATCCGGAAGGTTTATCTACAAGCCCAAGCACACAATTGCCTGAGTGGGCATTTATACTTGGGTAAAGAAAAATTTTGCCAAGGCAAACTTTTTCATTGATGCTTTATAAGGGTCCTCTGTGTGATTTAGGTTTAGCTGACTTTTGCTAGTATTTTCCCCAAACACATAGTTTTCTTTACCTGCCTTGCAAAAACCTTAACTTTTTTTTGAACCTAGAGTACAAATTTTTCTATATGCGATATTTCCAAACTATTAATCTTATGCAATATTTCCACAAAACCTAACTAAGCCCAGGCCACTTGAAACACACCTACAAAGAGAAAGCACTCAATAAAGAGGTGAGAGAATAGGAGTCATAAGGAAGGTTAGTGACTCTATAGCTCATCTGATAACTGAGTGTATAAATAAGCTAAATCCTCAGGGAGTATCAGTGTCCTAGACCTCCACCTTGTATGGATCCCAGACTCACCTACTGGTCTTCTTTGCTTTGATATACTCATCTGGCCCAAAAAGCTGTGAAAGGAGTCACTGATCTGCCTCTAGGCCCTTCCACAAGGTTTTCCAAATCACTGTGGTCATATTGATTATGGGCATCATAGGAGGTCCTTATTTCTAGATTCCTTCCTTTTACCACCCCCTTCCCTTCCACTAGGAGGAGCTTGATTAAACAAATATGCCTATGGCTGTAAAACTAATAACACTCCTCATATTTACTTATTATTATTCCTATCTTTGCACCCTCCTCCAACCAAAAAGGAAATCTTGGATTGGAAATTCTGAGAGTTCCTCTGGAAAACCTGATTTTAAAAATCTCTTTTCTTGAGCCTGCCAAGGTACACATTTCATAAGCTTTCTAGATAATTGGGCTTAAGAAGTAACTTTTTGGCATAAAGTAAACAAATTGGTCTCAGGCCAATACTGGGTCTCTAGGAAAGATTGCTCAAAAAGGAAACTCTAAGACAGCTTATGAGGTAGGAGTGAGTGATTACCAAACAGGCATTTTTTTTCTTTTTAAATCACATTATTAGCATAGAAAAAGATATATTTTTCCAAAGATGAACATACCATTATATTATGGTTTTCATTCCTGTTTTAAGGCTTCAGGCTCAAATAATAGAGGGAGGAAGAACCCATTCCCTCATTTTCATGAGGTGTTGCCTAGTGTGTTCTACTCTCTACTTTAAATTCTGATGTGTGAAACAAACAGTCCTAGCCAGATAGCTCCCTGGTTACCACGCAGGTACAGCTGCTGAACATAGCGCTGTTGCAAACTAGTTTTGACACCAGCCATTTGTGCTTGAAGAAATGTCTATTTTTTTTTGCTTCTCTCAGATCATTTCACACTCCTGTAGCAAGTAGGATTTTTATTCTAACACACATTTTGGGTCAGACTAGACCCATTTTTGGGAACCCACCAACACAAATGTTAATAATATGCAGATCTGGCATTTCCTAAAAATGGCATTGCATCAGCCAAACTTCATTTCCTGGGGAGGTTGCTAAGAAAAATCATACATCTTGCCAAATTTCACTAATGTGCTGAGTAGACCCGATGTTATCATATGGGTGTTTATGAGGAGCCAAATCTCTGTACATACATATTGATCATCTCCTTTTTGTGTGTTTTTCTTGACTACTCATTTCCATAAAAATAAAAATTTTCAGTGGTCTCAACACTGTGTATTCCCTTTTAACAATATCAATCACAATATTTTTACATAATTTCTCATATGAAAATCAAATAACTTGTCATTCTCAAGCGATAGTCTCATGATTTAACCCAGACTCTTGTTCCCCTGTTGGTTGTTAGGGGTCATCTGATCTACCTTTGCCAAACTCAGATTTCTTTTCAAAAGTTGGCAAACAAAGACTTCCACCTGGATGTCTCAATAGCTGCATGTCTTTCCTGCCTTGTTACCTGCCATAACTTTCTTTTCTGAAACTCTAGGCTTATTATACCTCTGCAATTACGCGGTACTCTCTCACTTTCACATGTTCATACATTTACTTTCCTCCGTTTCCTTCCTTTAAAAAACTTGGCAAAATTCCACTAGGCCGTAGAGCTTCAGACAAGACACGGCATGGTCTGGAGCCTCTCTCTTTTCTTTCAGAAACACTCACCTTGGGGGTCTCCTTTCCATCTGCCCCCACTGTCCTTTGAACTCCTTCCATCAGAGAGATGATGTTAGTGCACATAATGACTTGTTCCATGCCTGATGCACACAATGTAGATATGTATGGCTATCAAATATTTTTTTGCCTTGTCCCACTGGAGGAAAAAAAAAACAACTTTCACAAAATATATATTCTGCTTATGTCCACATTCCAATGAGGGAAAAATGTATTTGATAATAACAATAAAGTTTCTCCTCATAAGAATATTCTGAGAGTGGATTTATGTATATTCTCTATAGAAATATGAGTAGACATCATCATATTTATACTATCATGCATATTTATCTTTATATAATATTTTAAAAGATATCAATCAAAAATATTGTGTAATCACTGGACATTCCTGATAGATAAGTAGGGTTAGAGAAAAATTCTACAACTGACCAAGTAGGTAATGAAGATAAGCTAAAAGCAATTTGACCTTTGGGTGTACATAAAAGAGAATGTCCATGGAGCTGTATATCATTCCTTCATCAAAATAGAAGGAAACAGCTTAACAAGTTACTTAGTACTAGAAGCCCCTTGAAGGATGACACTCTTATTCATCATTGTTTAGCACTGTGGCCAGATATATAAAAATGTGTTTGAAAGTGTAACTTAATACACAACACTACTCCATATCCACTTACATTTTGGATCAAGACCAAATATATAGTTTTTTCCCATCAGTTTATTTCAGTTTATAGAAAGTGGAGAATTTGTTTAATGAGCATAGGTAGGTGAAGGGGGTTATTTTATTGACTAGTTTAATGAACTTAAATCTTTCTAAACTTTGAAGTGATGGAAAAGAATCTAAATATTTATATTCCTTTCTGTCAAAGTTCACAGAAAATCAGAAACTAGTAAATCTCATGAATCAGATACAGTGAGTAGCAAATTGATTTTAGGGTGTATATTGAATATAATGATATATAAAACATATAAGTATGAATAAAGGTCTTTTTTTCTTCCAGAAGTGAGAATAAACACACTTAACAATAAAAATTTAATAACAGAAATGAGCACTTAATGACACAAGTAGTAGCTGGTGCCTATTAAACACACCATAAACATTCATTGAATAAAAGAACAATGTACTTATTTTGACCTCCATTTTGAATGTTTAGGTCTTGATGCTACAGCAGTGGTGCACAGTAAAACAGCTTGAGCAAATACAGCCTTAAATAGTAAAACACCTTGAGTGCCACAGTTTGCACAGTATCCAGGATAAAAGTAGACATGCTTAGCACAGAAAGTTTAGATGAAAGTTGCTACACTAACTTCTGGAAACATTCAGACAAGATCACCTGGGAGAAAAGAAAGAAAGAAGGAAAGAAGGGAGGAGGAAGAGAAAGTGAAAGAGAGAGAGAGAGAAATGAATGAAAAGAAGGAAAGAAGTCAAGAAAGAAGGAAAGGAATGCGCATAAGACAAGAGTAAGGCTAGCAATAGAGGTTAACCGATTCCCACCTAGCTAGGTTTTTTCCTTACTATTTTTATATGGTGGGGAGATTCTAAGAAACAAGGAACTGAATTTTATGTACATAAATACATGCACATATGCAGTTGATTCATGTTTCTATGTTAAGTCAAGATCAACTATATATTTTCTATTTAGTAGCATGTCTGAAAAAGAAATCATTTTGATAAAGGTAATACAAAAGATAAATATGGCATTCCTTAAACACAATATCCATTTGGAGAAACTGTTAAAAAAAATAGTATGTCTGTGTGCATTTGTACGTGTGCACTAGTGAGAAGGGCTAGAGGAAGTTTTCTGACTTTATTCCTTCAGTGTCTGGTTAGGTACAACCAAAGCTGTGAGGCTTAATGAGGCCAGACAATAAAAAAGCTTTGTCAAAGAAAAGCAACCTCTTTCCTATTATTACCCAAGCAATTGTGGGGACAGTGCAGAGAGTGAGCTGTCAGAGTGATCACCTTATTATTTCTTTCAAAACCCAAACAATGCATTCCACCAGCACATGGTGAATATCAACAGAAACGGAAGTGATATATTCATAGCCCAATAGGACTTATTTCACGATTGCCTTAATGACTTCATTAGATTGCCAAGTAGGAAAGGATTGAAAGAGAGGAAGAAAAAATGTCAGAGGTAGACACAAATCATAAGGATGTATAATGCTTATAGTAAACAGATCAAAAACATGTTGATAAAAGCCACATAGAAATAACAGCAGCAAACATTGTTTACTTGTAATTGTGCAGTTAAATAAAATATGTTTAAGCATTTTCTAGAATTATTCATGTAGTAGTTACTTATATACTCAACTGATGGGCAGAATCATGGATTATATTTCTGAAAAAAGGAAGGATCCATTTATAAAATAGGAAATAAACCAGTGCTTTTATGAACAAAGAGCTTTAAAAGTATGATCTCATTTTATTCCAATGACATTTCAAGGTAGGTATCATGACCTCCAATTTACAGGTGGGAATATGAGATCAGAGAAATTAAATAAGTTGCCTGAACTCATCCCATTAGGAATTTGAACACAGAAACATCTGGCTCTCAGAAATATGTCACTAATCACTTTGAAAGTGAATAGGAATGAAGAAGGAGTCTCTTCCCAGTAAAAGACATGCATACAATATTTTGCATACAAAACCTGTCTGTGGCTTCTCTGGTCCCACCTATAGTCGGATAAGACCCAGAGTAATATCAAGTTCCCTCAGAGTAAATGCTTACCTCAATCAAGTCATCATTTTTCTTTCCTGGAATTGAAATCTTAGCAGTAAACACAGATTTTTAAACTGAGTACTTTGATTAAGATAGCATACTATCAGATTTTTTTTTAAAGTCTGCACAATTACTTCAAAGGAAAATGTTAAAATGGTTTAAATAAAATTTGATGATGTCATATACATTAATATCAAAAACATAAGAAAAATACACTAGGTCTCACCTCTTTTTTCAACACAATAGGATGTTGATATTTGGTTATATGACGCTGGTTAATAAATAAGAGAATACTATTGGGCCACTTAATTGGTATTGCATACTCACAGCAAAAATATATTTATTGACATGGAAAGTGCACAGAGTACATGCTTTATGAGCCAACTTTTTAATTTGTGTGTGTGTGTGAGTATGTACAGAAAGAATTCTAGAAGAATATAACAAAATGTTTACAATTTTATTTCTGGCGGTAAAGTGATTTCTTTCTTTTCTTTTACTTATTTGTATTTTCAAATTTTTATATAATAAGTATGCACTATATAAGCTTACTTAATAGTTTAGCATAATACATTATTGCTCAAATGTCAAAACTTCAAGAACATTAAAATCCTTTGCTTAAAGCCAAAAGTTAGTTTTATGACTTGGAATCATTTTCTACACACAGATATTCTGCCAATTTAGCTCAGGGAGTAGTAAGAGTTCTTTGGCAGGAAACAGACAGCACCTTTCCTGTGTGTTCTGTCAGGAAAACATTAATCCTGACTTAAGTGTGGGGTGACATCTAGTGAACTATTTCTACAGACGATTGCTGGGTATCTTCACGGTTCTCCCCTGTCTCTCTCTCTCTCTCTCTCTCTCTCTCTCTCTCTCTCTCTCTCTCTCTCTCTCTCTCTCTCTCTCTCTCTTTTTAGTACACAGTCGTCGATACGTCTGTTCTTTTACAAGGCATGCATATTTTCCCAACATAAAGAAGGCAGTATTTCAGTCACATGTATGCATATGACAGTCCTTATTTTGTGCACCTTGGCAAGAGACAGCTTTTCAGTTTGCTGTATAAATAACACAACTTTTTTCTCTGGAAAACAATGGCAGAGCTTCAGATTCTGGATTATGATTCATCTAGCTTTTCATCTGTTAGTAATTAATAAAGTGACTTCATAGTTACTAAGGTTTAGGACAGATAAGGCATCAGTGTTTATAGTTGTAAACAGATCGGAGATGAACATGTGCCCCACCAACATGCTTCAGTTTTGGGAAATGTCAACTATCTCTGTGTGGTGCTAATAGAGGCAAAATCAAGGCAGTACCTTGATCCTAGGGTTCTAGACAGACAGGCTAGTTATCAGTACTGAAGTTCAAGACCAAGACTAGACTAGCAGGATGAGCAATTTAAAGCTAAACCCTGGATTGCTGAGATGGAACCTGTTGTCTAAAATTAGGATTGCTCCTAAAGAACAGAGTATGTAGCAACCACGTGGCCTTGGCAATGGAGGAAAAAAAAATACTGTAAGCAGAGCTTGGCAATATGTAGAAATAGACCTTAGGAATGAGCTTACATAATTTAGCCTAGTTCTAATCCATAATAATTTTAAAATTACCCGGATTCCATTTAAAGGATTGCCCGTGGATATAAATTTTTGGCCAACCACAACAGAGATTTAAACCCCAGATATCTTGTAGTATCATTCTTATACTAAAAATTTTAAGATTCACTAAGCTCTATCAACTTCTGAGGGTGGGATGGGGAAGGGAGGTGGTGGGAGGGAGAAGGGTGGAAGTGACATGACAAAGCTTCATCCTAAAGAAACCATTATGATATATTACAATATTTACCCTAAAACAGAAGGTTGGCTGGAGATCTTATAATCTAGAAATTCAGATTCCAGTCAATAAATATCAAAGAAGTAGAATAAACAACTTGCACACAAAAATAAAGACAGTAAACTAGTATAGTAAAAAATCCACAGCATTTTGGAAATTAAATAAAATTGGCTTAAAGCAAAGTTAAGGTATCAGTCCATACCCATTAAACTA
The DNA here is from genome assembly GCF_040939455.1 of Microcebus murinus. Taxonomy (NCBI): domain Eukaryota; kingdom Metazoa; phylum Chordata; class Mammalia; order Primates; family Cheirogaleidae; genus Microcebus; species Microcebus murinus. The sequence goes on along the minus strand of NC_134111.1, from coordinate 44,979,545 downwards.
GGAAAAGCTATAAAAATTCATGGGTGACAGGTTAGGGTAAAAAGGTAGGCTTATATATTTTAAATGTCATTGTAAATTTGTTCAAATTTTCTGCAGAACTATTTGTAACAAAAGCTGTATAATGGCTTCTTTCATTTGACCTAATAATTTTACTTTGGGGAATATACTCCTAAAAAATAATCTAAAAGCAAACGGGTAATTTGTTCCAAGCTGTTCATAAAAAGCTGCTTGTGAAAGGGAAAATTTGAAAATAACTCAAATGTCTAACAATAAGCAATTGTCCAGTGAAACTAGTGTTTGATAGCATGGACTATTAGTGGGCTTCTTAAGTTGTGTGAACTATGTCAATTCAGACTCACAGTTACAGTAAATAATTAAGTGAAGTAAGAAGAAGATCCGTGTGTAAAACCTGATTAAAGGCACATAAATACATAAATACGTACATGAAGAGTCATCAGAAGAGACTGTGAGGGCAGGGGAAGGAGTGAATTCAGATTTATTGATATATCAAGGACCTCTGTTTTCCAAGGTCTTTACATAGTTTATTTCTTTTAATCTCAGACCAACCTTGAGGGACAGATATTATGTATCCAATTTCTACTCAAGAAATCAAGTAGCTTGTCCATGGTCACATAGCTGGGTAAGTGACAGAGCTGAATTCTAACCCTGTCGGAGATTCTGAAGTACATGGTTTCCCAGTTCGTGATATGGAACATATTTTCTGAAGTTCTTTAAAAAAGAAACCTTTATTCTCATCACATAATCGTTCAAAATGGATTGATTGGTTGAATACATTTTAAAAACATGTTAAAATATATCCCCCTAATGTTAATTGGCACAAAGTTTTGCAATCTTAGCATAAAAACATCAGTTTACATTTGTGTAAAACAGCATTTCCCAAACCAGTAAATTGTGTGTGTGTCTGTTTTAACACATGTACACAAGTGTATGTGGCAACTGTTAACAAGCCATAGAACTCCAGTTCTGCAGAACAGTTTGGGAAATATTTATTTAAAGTTTTGTGATCACTAGACACAGTCTTTTGAGATGATTAAAATACCTACATTTATAAAAGTTATCTCTACTGTGTGTATAAACCTCTGTCTGAAGGTACTCAGAGGTTTAAATGTGAATTATGAAATTGCTCAGAGCTTAAATATAAATAAATCTATGTATCCATATTTTCTGTCTTCCTTAAAGTGATAAGTGGCAACTTTTTAAATATTAGAACAGAAAATCACCATGGAATCTCTGAGGTTAATTTCTCTTGCTTGCAACTGCTCGGTAAGCTATTCTATAGATAAAGTTAATAAGAATTTTGATGTTTTGAGGGTCAAAAATTTAGACATCAAAGTGGACAATGAGGAAAATATAGAGGATAAGGATTCTGAGTCTATGAGGTGGTAATTTCTGGAAATAATAACTAACCTAGCACTTAAAGGGGCTGATTGTGTTGGTGAATTTAAAGACATGAACACCAGAAACTGTAACCCTTTAGAATGTAGTCGGGGAGGAAAACCTCACCACTGTGCGTGATTTAGAGGGCTGATGTTTTCCCAAAAGCATCACTTGAAGGCTTGTGGCAGTGGCCATAATAGAGGATCCATTCTCTCTTCTTTTTCCTGGCCTTTGGGATCAAGCATTGCGTTGACAGCTAGCCAGTTCTCAGGCCATCACAAGGCATCACCAAATAAATGGCTAAGGTGTGTGTTTAACCCCCAAATTTTCATCATCCTTTCATGGCTCCATAATTATTTAACTAATTTCTCTTTCTTTCCCTCCCTCCCTCTTTCTGTCTTCTCCTTCCTTCTTTTCTTTCTTTCTTTTTCTTTCTTTCTTTCTTTCTTTCTTTCTTTCTTTCTTTCTTTCTTTCTTTCTTTCTTTCTTTCTTTCTTTCTTTCTTTCTTTCTCTTTCTTTTCTTTCTTTCTTTGTTTCTCCCCCTCTCTCTTTTCTTTTTACAAATAAACATTTCAACTAAGTAAAACTAGTGTTTTTGCCATGCAAATGTAACTTTAAGATAGGTTTCAAAGGGTTATTTCCTTCCCTGCCATGTAGAAATTTTGGTGCTCTCTCAGGAATCATTTAAAATCCTCCATTATGGCCGGGCGCGGTGGCTCACGCCTGTAATCCTAGCTCTCTGGGAGGCCGAGGCGGGTGGATTGCTCGAGGTCAGGAGTTCGAAACCAGCCTGAGCAAGAGCGAGACCCCGTCTCTACTATAAATAGAAAGAAACTAATTGGCCAACTAATATATATAGAAAAAATTAGCCGGGCATGGTGGCTCATGCCTGTAGTCCCAGCTACTTGGGAGGCTGAGACAGAAGGATCGCTTGAGCCCAGGAGTTTGAGGTTGCTGTGAGCTAGGCTGACGCCACGGCACTCACTCTAGCCTAGGCAACAAAGTGAGACTCTGTCTCAAAAAAAAAAAAAAAAAAAAATCCTCCATTATGTGGGCTCTACTGTGATCAACAACTTGAGCATGTCCAGCCAGTGGTGCTTAGTTTCATCAATGCTCCTATCTCCTCTGTTTCATATCTCTGAGCTTCCGGAGTGTTGAAGAATCTTCAGTCTTATAGACACAGGCCACTTGATCTAGAAGTCCTGCCACTGAACAGGGAATATTGACACCAGAATGATAATCATCAACTCAACCACCTTTGGCATTTAGGATGCAAATAAGCAAGGCTTTAGTTTCCCTCTTCAGTGGTCAACATGTCAATACAGGGCTGAGACAGATTTGTTGTTGTTCTTTAGATATTGTTACTAGATATCCCGGGATGCATTATGAGGACTGGTGTGGGGAGTTAGAGGAGGATTTACTCCACTTCTGGACTGATTGCTATTCCCACCATCTGCTAGTACCACTATGGATATGGAGATGGACTGAGATAAGATATCCCCGTGCCTACCTCCCAGATCAATTAAATAAGAATCCCTGGCCGTGGGGATTGGGCATAGGTATTTTTTTAAATTTCCTAGATGATCTGGGCTGAAAATAACTTACACAGAGAGTCATCTTTATTACACATTTGAAGGGTGCCCTGTGACATATTTTGTGAGTTAGGCCTTCCCTCATCTTTGCAGCCTTACTCTCACCTGCAGAGTTTAGCCATCTTTTGTCTAATGGATCGTGTTTCCAATGTTGTGTAGTTTGTGAAACAGGGAGTAATGTATGCTGGGTCATCTGAATATAAAATCTCATCAGTGGGCAAACTTTAAGGAAATACAGGCATACCTCAGAGATACTGCAGATTCTGTTCCAGACCACTGAGATAAGGTGAATATCACAATAGGACAAGTCACATGACTCTATTGGCTTCTTACTGCATATAAAAGTTATGTTTACACTATACTGTAGTCTACTAAGTGTACAATAAGATATCTTTAAAAATGTTGTACACACTGTAATTTTAAAAAAGACTCCATTGCTAAAAAAAATGCTTATAGTCATCTGAGCCTTCAGAGAGTCAGCATCTTTTTTTTATGATGGAGGGTTACACTCAATGTTGATGGCTGCTGACTGTTCAGGGTGGTGGTTGCTGAAGGCTGGTGTTGCTGTAGCAATTTCTTACAATAAAACAGCAATGAAGTTTGCCACATTGATTGACTTTTCCTTTCTCTGCAGCAGGTGATGCCATTTGATAGCATTTTACTCACTATAGAACTTCTTTCAAAATCGGAGTCAATGCACTCAAATGCTGCTGCTTTATCAACTGAGTTTACATAATATTCTAAATCCTTTGTTGTCATTTCAACAATATTCACACTGTCTTCACCAGGAGTAGATTCCATCTCAAAAAGCCACTCACTCTCTTTGCTCATCCTGCTCATCCATAAAAAGCAACTCCGCATCCGTTTGAGAGTAACATGAGATTGTAGTAATTCAGAAACACCTTCAGGCTTTACTTCTAATCCTAGTTATCTTGCAATTTCCAGTGCATCTGCAGTTACTTCCTCTACTGAAGTTGTGAACATTTCAAAGTCACACAGTTCCACCAGGTTTGGAATCACTTTCTTCCAAACCCTTGTTAATGTTGATAATTTGACTTCCTCCCATGAATCACAAATGTCCTTAATGACATCTAGAATAGTGAATCCTTTTCAGAAGGCTTTCAATTTACTTTGACCAGATCCATCCGTGGAACTACTATTTATGGCAGCTATAGCCTTACAAAATGTATTTCTTAAATATTAATAATAAGACTTGAATGTCAAAATTATTCCTTGATCCTTGGATATAGAATGGGTGTTGTGTTACCAGGCATGAAAACAACATTAATGTTCTTGTCAATGAGCAGTAGCAATAATATTTTTAAAGGAACCTGTTTTCTGAGTAGATCTCCACAGTGGGCTTAAAATATTCAGTAAACTATGCTGTAAACAGATGTGCTGTCATCAGGCTTTTTTTTGTCCCTTTTGTAGAACACAGGCAGAGTAGATTTAGCATAATTCTTAAGGGCCCTAGGATTTTCAAAATGGTAAATGAGTATTGATTTCAACTTAAAGTAACTAGCTGCATTAGCTAATAACAAGAGAGTCAGCCTTTCCTTTGAATCTTTGGAGCTCAACATGTACTTCTCTCCTGTTATGAAAGTCCTAGATGGCATCTTTTTCCAATAGAAGGCTGTTTCCTCCTCTACATTGAAAATCTGATATTTATACTATCCCCCTGGATAACTTGCTGTAGCTTCTACATCAGCACTTGCTGCTTCACTTTTTACTTTTATGTTATGTTTTCTTTTCTTAAACTTCATGAACCAACCTCTGCTAGTTTCAAACTTTTCTGCAGCTTCCTTAACCTGTCTCAGTCTTCATAGAATTGAGGAGAGTTAAGACCTTGCTCTGGATTAGGTTTTAGCTTAAGGGAATGTTGTGGCTGGTTTGATCTTCTATCCAGATCAATAAAACTTTCTCTGGATCAGCAGTGGGCTGTTTCATTTTCTTACCATTTGTGTGCTCACTGGAGCAGCACTTTTAATTTCCTTCAAGAACTTTTACTTTGCCTTCACAACTTGGCTAACTGTTTGGCACAAGGGGCTTAGCTTTTGGCCTGTCTCATCTTTCAACATGCCCTTCTCACTAAACTTAATCATTTCTAGCTTTTGATTTAAAGCAAGAGAACGCAACTCTTCCTTTCACTTGAACACTGAAAGCTATTATAGAGTTATAAATTGGCCTATTTTCAATATTGTTGTGCCTCAGGGAATAGAAAGGCTAAGGATAGGGAGAGAAACAGGGCAATGGCCTCTCGGCAGAGCAGTCAGAACACATAACATTTCTTAAATGAGTTTGCTGTTTTATATGGGCTTCGTTTATGGTGCCCCACAACAATTACAATAGTAACATCAACAATCACTGATCACAAATCACCATGACAGATATAATAATAGTGAAAAAAATTTGAAATATTGCAAGAATTACCAAACTGTGGGACACAGACCTGGAGTGAGCACATGCTGTTGGAAAAAATGGTGCCAGTAGACTTTCTTGACATAAGGGTGCCACAAATCTTCAATTGCAAAAAACATAGTATCTGTGAAGTGCAATAAAATGAAGTATACCTATAGAAACTTTACTTCTCACAAGTATGGCCCAGTTTATACTACTAAAAATTGACTGAAAGCTTCTTGAGATGTTAGAGAGGGTACTTTAAGTGCAGAATATAAAATGCAATGTAACAATATAAACACAAGGAGATTGCAATTTTTGAAAATATTCTTCTCTCTCTCTGAATTACAAGTATTATAAGACATTCATCAAAATTTAATCTAGTAGAGGTAATATAGAATATACATATTCCTTTCCATTTGCAAAATCCTACCTGAAAGTTGAAGATAATTATATTTTTTTCTGTATAAAAATCTTATAGTTCTATAAAAAATGCAAGGAACCTAAATTAGACATTATTACCCTACCTGCCTCTCAGGTGTCAAATCATATGACCTACTCAAACAAAACCTTCTTTCCTGTTCCTGGCCCACAAACACAAATGCCTTCTTCGTTCCATGATCAAACACGGGAGAAAGTTCCAAGACACCCCACTCTCACAGAGGGCATGCTTTCTTTCACACTTGCCTCTTGACCCATTAAGGAAATAGCTACACCAAGTCACCAACATCTATGGTTGAAGAGCACTGAAGTGTTTGTCTAATATCCAGATGGTCTTAGGTAAGCTTTTATATCAGTTTGGACTTTAGTCTTCTCATCTGTGAAATGACAGTTTGATCTAAACTGGCAGCTCATGGGCTAATTTTGGTCCAGAGACACATTTAATTTGACTGATAGTACTTTTGGCAGCATTTAAAAATTGGAATGTTTACATAAAAGTCCATTTCTGGATTCTCTTAAAAAGATTGGTAGAGCTGGCCTACCTTCTCCCTTGGCACTAATTAGCAGGAGCTGAGTCTTCACTGCTCATGCCCAAGGACTGTGTTCTCTAAGTCATCAGAGTCCCTGGCAAGCCCATTTCCTTCTCTGTAGTGCTGCCTGGCCCCAGGAGCATTAGAGATTGTAATCTGTAATCTAATAACCTATTACATCCCTTCCAGTTCTGAAATACCATAATTCTCTTTTTCCTAAAAGGCCAACACATACAGCAGGAGAGGATGGGAGGTGTATGGAAAGGGATAGAACAGGATGAGGACAGAGAGCAATTCCAGGCTTCTTTTCTGACAGGGTGTGAATGCAAAAGTTCTCTTGAATGAGCAGACTTAATCCTTTCAAAATTTGATCATAATTTCAGAGAAGATGGAAGATGAGAAAAACACACAAACACCACTGCATATTTACCAGATGATGTGAAATGGAGAATGATTCCAAGGCAGAAAAAATAACTACTAGATTTTATTTTTGGCATTTTTAAAATTTAGACCTGATGCCTTTCAGATTATTAAAAATCATCCATGTTAACTGTAGAATATTTGAAAAATTCAGAAATGTATAAAATAGTACCAGGTTAGCATCCATGCAATTCAAATCCTAAGGATATGTTATATATATCTTAAACCTACAAGCTGTGTTTAAGCATTAAGCTTATACATTGCAGCACTACAGTTTGAATTTACCAGGAGATAAAGTAATTTATTTCAATTGATTATAACAAGCAATAACGTACACCTATGTGTGTATTATGTACATACAAAAGCATGCAAAGACAAACCAATTAAATAATATTAAACTTCAGGAAGCACATAATATGCAGTGGGAATATAAGTACACATACCACTAATACAAGGCAAAAGAATACAACTGGTAAAAGAACCAAATACAATAATTTCAGGTCTATAATTCAGAGAAATTTGTCAATGAAGGAATGTAAATAATTTTTTATTTTTCAACATAATCAAAAAAGAAAGAGAACATTTTTAAATTTTTACCAACTTAAATAATGCAATTTTAAAAATAAAGAATTGACTAAAATGTAAAAATTGCCTATCAATGAGGCATGTATATAATTAAACTCAACCAAAATTATTCCAAGACAAAAAAATAGCAAAGTATTAAAAAACAAGTAGAAAATGAGGTCCATTCTTACTTATTATTGTAGTAAAAGAAATGAAGTTAGATTTTACAGCTTCTTAGATAAGCATTGTATTTTGACCCAGACTTCAGGGGACCTAATACTGAAAGTAAGTACCATAATTTTAAAATCTGTTGACCTCTGTTGGAAAGATTTTTGTTCTAGCATAGTTCATAAACTAACCAGAACATGATTTCAGTATGCTATGGATAATGCCTCAAACAAAAATTATCATGTTCAAACACATACTGGTACAGAAAAGAATCAAAATAATCTTCTACTGGCTTAATTTAAAAATGATAATTGGACCATTTTTCAAAGGACCTGAATTCTGAAAATGTTTTGCCATAGCATATTTGTGTATGTAAAACCTAATTATACCCTAGATAACGAGTTCCCAAATGGAATTACGAACAATTAGATGCTACATATACTGTTTTCAAGTCTATAATGTTATTAAATTATCATTGCCTTGCAAATTAATACTTGCTTTCATTTTTCTAGTAAGTGACCAAGCGGGAAATAGGCTCAAAATGAATGTAAAGCAGTAAATACAAATCACTAAAATTTGTGGTTATTTTTCCCTGGAATCTCTTCCTTCTACTTGAAAAATATGGCTTATAATAATCATAAAACATTTTCCCCAGCTTTTTGTAGTTTTAAAGACTGGTATGCTTACCACAGGATCTTTATTTGTCTAGAAAACTTAGTGGAAACAGGATATTGTCTACTGGATAAAGCATGATAATAAACGTAATCCTTCAGATTGACTGCTGATTTATCAAATGTACAGCTGTCAACTTAATCGATTCCTTTGATGGCTCAACATTTCCATTACTAAGAGAAAACGTTATATCTCTGAGCTGTATAATATTCTCTGCAGACTAAAAAAAAAAAAAATCTGGTTGTCATGGCAACTGCAAACCATGGCGATTCTGTCATGACCCAGTAGTGGTCTAATGGAAAACATCTGCCTGGAAATCACGAACTGGCACAAGGTCTTTGGGAGGAAGTATTTGAGGGAAATTAACCTTAAAAGATTTCCTTAATTCTAATCTCAGTCTCCCCCACTGCAAATGTTTAAAATGTTGCTATGTTTGCCAACATCTGTAGCACACAACCTAAACACAGAGAGAAAACTTGACGCTTCACTTGTTGCCAATATTGCATCTATTAAAGAATTAAGTTCTTAAATATGAAATTGTTTATTATAAAATCTCTCTCCCACCAAGAAACAAAAAAGTAGAGAAGTAATTTTCATTATTTGGCCCAAACCAGTTGTCTTCAACTTAAGCTTGTATCAGAATTATTAATACATGCAAGGTTTGCTAAAGCACAGATTGCTGGGCCCCACCTCCAATTAATTTAATAGGTTTAGTGGGGTCTGAGAATTTGTATTTCTAAAGTTCCCAGGTGATACTGTTGCTGCTGGCCCAGTATCCACATTTTGAGAGCCATAGATCTACACCAAAACTTCAAAGTATTCTAAAAGTTTACTATCAAAAGAATTTAAAAGGAATAAGAAAAATGTCAGTTCTTATTACAATGCTCATTTCAATGATATAGACTGCAGTTGTTTCTATATTTGGCCCTGCTTAAGAAATCACTTCTAAAATACAAAATTTTAGGTTCTACTTCCAGGGTTTTGGTTTTAGTTGGTCTTGGAGGGAATTCAGTGCCTGGGTATTTTTAACAAGCATCCCAATTTGATTCAGATAACAAGCCTGTTTCTCTACTTAGTTTGGGAACCACTGATTCAAGGCATGTTGTCACGTTGCAGTTTGCAGTAATCTCCTGGGAAGCTGGTTTTAAAACTCTGATCATTGCCCCAGCTGCTCAGATGTAGCAGGTCTGGATGGACCCAGGAATGTGGAATATTATCAAGCAACATCAGGCTTTGGTGAAGGTGACCACAAACAGTCCTCAAAGTGAAATGTTAAAGACATCTATGGAAGGTGGAAGAAGAAAACAGTGGAATTCTTTTTAAAATTTTTATCTGACAACTAAGGAAGTCATTAGGCTTTACTTATATACTGGCTGTCACAATGAGCCTACAATTGGGACAGTCCCTGGCCACCTACTGTGGAAAGGAAAACTGGGCCTTCACCTTGGAGAAGGGGTTGATAGCAAAGCTCTCATTCTAGTATTATTATAACACAGACTCATTTAGGTAGGCTTATGAATTATTTTTCTAGCTTTCACTGACCTAAACCTTCAGAAAATGGAGTAGTGGCTTAAAAAGAACTGCAATTGATTGAAGGTATTACAAATGATGCAACCACGAATGAGCCACCTGAAAATGAGAGAGCTGACACATTTCCTACTCTGGTACAAACTCTTTCCCAACCTAATTAAGAGAAATAATCTACTATGATCTTACAAGTTAATCAATAAAAAGAAAATAACTTCAGAAGAGACACAGGACGTGGAAAGAACATTTTGAAAATGGATGCTTCCATCATCATATAATTTTGCTGCTGAAAGTCCTCACACTAAAGAACATGGAAACCACATTTTCTGCCTTGGTTAACAATTTTCAAAAGTGTTTTATTGGGTTCTGAACCATTGTTTAGAGATAATTGACACCTGATTAGTTTACAAGAAAAGTTGATGGACATTGGGCAAGATTAAAACTTGCCTAAATTTCAACAAAAACTAGACACTGGATCTGCCCAAACCTTGATTTTGGACTTCCCAGTACCCAAGAACTGAGAAATAAATATATATTGTGTAAGCCATCTACTCTATGGCATTCTGTTATAGCAGCTAGAATTTACTAAGACAGTGTCCATGACACCAGTACATGCTTCATATGGTTTTACTGATTATGCAGATTAATTTCACTGAGTGAATAATTGTATAATGGTTAAATTATGTTAATTCTTATTGGGGCATATCAGCCATTTGAATACCAATTTGGATTCCTTCAACTTTGATAAGATTAAATATCAAGAAACAAGGTATAAATATATGTTTTAAAAGACTGCTTGAATATTTGTATACATTCAAGCTATGAATATATGCTGAAAACAGCAACATCTGAGATTTCTTAGATCCTTTGTATTTGCCCCTTATCCAAGTTCACATTTTTGCTAAGCATAGTGAGTTAGAACCACAAGTAAACAGTTTAATAAGCTTAGAGAAAAACTCCTTTTTTTTAAGGACTCTTCTGAGTTACTAAATCATATCATATACAAGTGAAATGAAATAAAACAATTATAGTGAATCAATAGTCCATCTGTCAGGGTGGCAGTCTGCCCTCAGTTCTTGGTGTGCTCTTGGCCAAAGAATGACCAGACACACCAAAGTGTCAAGTCCAGACTATTATCCTGATCCTCTGATTCCTTGCTTGGGAAAATCGCCAACAGGGCCAATTCAATGGAATAACCTCAGACAGGAAGCAGTTTCACAAGAGCAGCTCTTTATTATAGAATAAAATGGGTCTGTCTCCATGAGTGGAGACAGACAGACCAAACGAATAAAACACTCACTCACACACGCACACTCTCTCTCTCACTCTTTCTCACTCACTCTCACACACACACACTCACACTCACTCTCACTCTCTCAATTCTCAGACTGTTTCCTTTTATTAGCCCAGTCTGGGCGTTGGGCTCTCAGGAGGTTTGGAATACTATCAGATAAACAACAGGTGTCCTCAAAACTCCATCTACATGTAACAACTCCCTCTCCAAGAGCCCACCTGGGGGTGGGGGTAGATTCAAGCTAATGACATAATAATTACACTTAGGTTACTCTAGGTTACATTCCCACACCTGACATTCCTGGGCTGGGGAACTCCCAGCTTGATAAAGCAGTGCCTCCTTCCCCCGTGTAGCAGTTTTTGGTATAGGATTAAGGATGAGGCAGGGCCAAAATGGAGTACCCGCCTCTCTCCTTCTTCCCAGGTGGAGCAATCGCTGGAGACAGCACCAAAGCAGGGAAGCCTTGTCCCAAGAGGAGCTGGAGTTTCTATCTACCTGACACATTTGCCTACCCTTAAAAGATCAGAGACTTTAAAGTTTTTCTAAACTCACATGACTTTATCTCCAATAGCGATTTGATAGTTTTAATTAATATTATTTCAAATACTTGAATCTGAGTAATCTGGACTCTACCAAATTAAGTTGTTTTCTACAAGAGTGTACAATTTAAAAAGGATAATAAATTTTGTTCTATTTTTCACTGGCCATATAACGAACCATAGATGTTCTAAAGCAAACCACTCATACCTTGTACAAGATTCTTCCCTCTGCTGCTTTTATTCTTCATTCTTCCCAGGACTCTTTCCTTCTCATCCTCACTGTTCCTTCATTCCTTTTTATTATTCATTGATAGACATTTAAAGTCACAAAGCACTAAAAGACCGGAGTAAAGGTAGCAGCCTCTATTAAGGCTTTTTTTTTTTTTTAATATAATAGATATGAATGAAGGTGATTTTTAAGAAGCTAGAATAGTGCTTTTCAATCATTTATGAGCATAGAAATCTCCTGGGGTTTTGTTAAAATGAAGCTTTTAGGGGTGAGAACTGATATTTTGCTTTTTTTGTTGTTTGTTGCTTTTGTTGTTGTTGTTGTTTTTGAGACAGAGTTGCACTCTAGCCTGGGCTAGAGTGCCATGGCGTCAGCCTAGCTCACAGCAACCTCAAACTCCTGGGCTCAAGCAAACCTGCTGCCTCAGCCTCCCAAGTAGCTGGGACTGCAGGCATGCGCCACCATGCCCGGCTAATTTTTTGTATATATTATTTTTAGTTGTCCAGTTAATTTCTATTTTTTTTTTTTTTTTTTTTAGTAGACACGGGGTCTCGGGTCTCACTCTTACTCAGGCTCCTCTTGAACTCCTGAGCTAAAGGATCCACCCGCCCGCCTCTGCCTCCCAGAGTGTTAGGATTACAGGCATGAGCCACTGCACCCTGGTCAATTTTGCATTTTTAACAAGCTCCCAGTGATCCTGATAGGGCTGGTCTACGGATCAGGCATTGAGGAGGAAGAAGTTGGCCTGGCTCTTTATCAATGCATACCTTTCAGGGAGGCTGAGGCAGGAGGATCCCTTGAGCCCAGGAGTTCAGGCTGCAGTGAGCTATGATTGTGCCACTAGCCTCCAGCCTGGGTGATGGAGTGGGACCCTGTCTCTTAAAAATTGAAAAAAAAAAAAAAAAAAGATAAAGCAACATTACTATCATAGCCTTTTAAAAAAAAACTAATAACCCAAAAGACTTTTTTTCTAAATATCTACTCTGTTGCAGGCACTCTATCCAGATCCAAAGTTGAAAGTTACATGATCCCTGCTGATAAAGATCTAAAATTCATTGTGATGAGTGCTTCAGTAGAGTATGTATAAATGATAGGAAAGTAAAAGCATAATTTAGCTTGCATATGGTTAAGAGTGAAAGGCCATAGAAAGGTGGTAAAATTTGAATTAGGGCTTCAATGGTAGGTACCTGTCAGGAAAAAGGTAGAAAACATTTCATGTGAAGGCCCTTCCTCTTGCATGGTGGCTTTTGATGGTGGTTGTTACACTCTCTACTTGACAAGTTCATTACAGGGAAAAAAATAGAGTCACTATGAGAAATACCGTGATGTTAGTTACAGTGATTAATAATTGAAATAAGAAAATATTTTTGAAAAAATCAGTACTTGAAAATGCAAGTGGACATTAAATGTTTTATAATTACTTCCCACATAGCCCTTTTAAAGAAAGAAGAAGGGGAAGAATGTGTTTTGCATCATTTGTTAAGGAAATTGCCATGGAAAAGCTGAACCTAGTTGCAGGGCTCACTGACAGTGAAGTTACTAGAGCATATCTCAGAAACATCTCCTGCTTTTAGGCACAAGACTACTTACCCCATGGGATGAGAGACAATCTCTTATGACTATGTATTTTTTAAGGTATCTCCACATGCAGGGGGAAGGCTTCAGAGAGACAAACTGTCATATGGTCTGGCGTTTTTGGTTGTTCTTTTTTGTTTTTCCTATTAGCCAAAATGGCATTTATTAGGGGAACACTAAGCAAAATAGTGCAATACAAACTTCAAATATAGTAAACATTAAATTCATTTGTATGTTACATATATATTTATTTTGCACTATTTTGTTCTGAGCACATTTTTGGGCTTTGACATTAAAATGACAGACAGGACAGGTAAGTAAGATCCCTGAGCCCATGAAGCTTACATTCTAATGTAAGCACCACTAAGCCACAGGGAATTCTATTTGATCAGTGGTTCTCAAAGTGTGATCCACAGACCCTTGGGGGGGGGTCCCCAAGACCCTTTTGGAGGCTCCATGAGCTCCAGATGCTTTTCATAATTACACTAAGATGTTATTTGCCTTAGTTCGTTGTGTGGACATTTGCATACATAGCACAGAAGCTGTGGTGGGTGAAACTGCCTGTGCAGCATGAATACCATGGGCAGCACCAAATTGTTTTGTACTTTTGATCATTATATTCTTACTGCCAGGCACTTGCAGGAGAAAGAAAGAAAGCCAGCCAACTTCACTTAAGAATGTTCTTGATCAAGGAGTAAAAATTAATTTTATTAAATCTTGACCCTTGAGTAGGTATCTTTTAAATGTTCTGTGTGATTAAGTAATAAGTATGAATAAACTTCTGGTTCATACCAAAGTGTAATAGTTGTCTCAAAAAAAAAAAAAAAAGCACATGTGTGATTGGTTGAGTCAGAAGCTAAACAAGCTGCTTTTTTTTTTTTTTTTTTTTTCCCATGGAAAGCCATTTTTATTTGAAAGTATGACTGGCAGATCAACTGGTTTTTCAGATTTGGGTGTTTGGCAGGCAGTTTCCTGAATGTGAAAGAAGTGAGTCTGTCATTTCAAAGAAAACTGAGTGTTGGTGCCAATGATAAAATGTGAGCTTTCAAGCAAAAATTAGAATTTTGGGAATGTGTTTCTACCACCATTAACTTGCAAGCTTCCCAACACTTAAGGATTTTTCTGAGATAAATACTGACATTAAGAAATGTGATTTTGATAGTGTCTAATAAAATGTGTCAACATTTGGGAGATCTACATAACTCAGTGAATGAATATTTTCTAAATGACCAGTGCATCATGTTATAAAACAATGCATTGATAAAATACACATGCAAAGTGCGAGAGAGACCAGTGGATTTTAATGTAGCAGAATACAAAGAATTCATTGGTATCATTTCAAATTTCATATTGCAGCTAACCTTTCAAAAACCACCCTCGTCAACTTTTGTGATAGTACTAAAAATAATATAAGTAATAATCTACAAATGCTATTAACATATTCTTCCCTATTGCAACTACCTGTCTGTGTGAGGCCAATTCTTCTTCATATACTTTAACCAAAACAACATATTTCAACACTTAAAATCCAGAAACAGAAATGAAAATCCATATGTCTTCTATTAAGCACAATAAAAAAGAGATTTTCAAAAATATAAACCAATGCCATTCTTTTCATTTGTTTGGAAAATAGTAAATTTTCACAAAAAATAATTTATGCCAACATGTATTCAGTTAATTGGTGTCACTTTTAATAGATTTTACCAATAAATATTTTTAAATTATTTCAGTTTTAATTTATAATATAGTAAACATACCCCATATAAACAAAAACTCTTTGGGATTTTCCAGAATTTTAGACTGTCCTAGAACAAAAAATTTGGAAGCTATTGTATTAGAATACATTTTTTAGATCTGGGCGCTCATAGAAGAGGTGTCAGGTTTGTAAGTCTTCATTGAACGAAGGAAAATGTGATTGGTCATGGAAGGGTGAGCAAGGTTTCTTTAGTTTAGTGGTTCTCAAACACTAAGGCGGATCAGAATTACCTGGGGGACTTGACAAAACACAGAATTATCTGGAAGGCCCTACTCCCAAGATTCTGATTCAGTAGGTATAAGGTATTATAGAATCAGAGAATTTGTATTTCTAATAAGATCTCAGGAAATGTTGATGCTACTGGTCCAGGATCCACACTGTGAGACGACACTACATTGTGTAAATAAGTGAGGGAAGAGCTATTGGAAAAGAGAGACTGCAATGACTTCTGATACCAATGAATCATAGTGGAGCCAAATTTCACAGACTGAGAGCACAAGACTACACTGACTTTATATGCCAGCTGTAAATGCAGGGCCACTTGCACTTCTGATTGACTGGCTATAATTTCTGGGAGTTTGCATTAGCCCTTCAGGTTTAATTACTCACTAGGACAATTCACAGAACTCTGGAACGTGCTATACTTATGATTATAGTTTTACTATAGCAAAAGGATAGAAATAGAATTAGCCACAGGGAGTGATACATAGGATGAGATCTGGGAGGGTCCCAAATGCAAAGCTTCCATTTCCTCCCCCTGTAGAGTCAGGGCGAGTCACTCTCTCATCACATTGATGTGTGTTTCCTGATTCATTG
Source organism: Microcebus murinus (assembly GCF_040939455.1). Classification (NCBI taxonomy): domain Eukaryota; kingdom Metazoa; phylum Chordata; class Mammalia; order Primates; family Cheirogaleidae; genus Microcebus; species Microcebus murinus. The sequence continues at coordinate 44,963,626 of NC_134111.1, read as the reverse complement.
CTTTTCTGTAGGATTTCAGTTTCATGGATCTTCCCTAAAATAGCTTCTTGTACCTCAGTTTATCAATGTTTATTCTGACCTCTCATGCTGCCTATGTGTTACCTCCCATAATTCCATCATAGCCAGATGCCTAATTATACATTCCTGTTATCAACATGGCCATGCCAGGACAAGCATCCACCAGTTCTTTACCATTGCATCGCCGCACTGTGGCACATGCATTTTTCTTGTATGCACACCCTTTCATTCCATTGCTGCTCTCAGTTCTCACTCCCAGGCACATGCTCTGATTTCTGCCCTTGCATACTACTTGGGCATGGCAGGACACGTTGTACAGGATGGGCACACTAATTCTGCCACAGTATCTCCATACCTACTACTTTTGCTGAAGTAATTGACCATTATACCAGTCTACTCCATTCCAAAATGCATGGGTCTTTGGAATTATGGTATACAATAAATAAAATAGTATCTTGCCTGACTCACAAGAGATTCTGTATTCTCCCAAGTGCTAGGTGCTAAGCAATAAATGTAACCTCACAAAGTTTACAGTTTAATGGGTAGCTTAAAATGTGTTTGATTATAAGCACTATTTGTTAATTATTAAACACATTTCTATTATATACATCTACTTAATAATTATAATCTATTAATATGCTAGTGTATTGTATATTGTATACCTTATAAAATACATATAAACCATAAAAATCAAAAGGATAAATTAAATAATATTTTTATAATCTGTTTTACAATGTCTAATATTTTTGGCCACCTTATCAGATATAATTAGATTTCATTGCTTTTACCTGATTATACCGCTGAAAGAGAAGTTGAATTATACAGTAACAGTGGAAGCCATTTTCTTGTTGTTATGTAAATTTCATAGTTCCTTCCAGGGACCTGTTGAAGCCACAAAGATAAATAATCCAGAATAGTTCTCTCATTTTAATTTTAATTTTTTTTTTACTTTTAATTTTCTCTCATTTAATTTTAAAATGTCTTTAAGACATTGTTCCCAAACTAGGGTGAGTTCTGTATTCCCTGGTCCCTTCTCCATGCATTGTGTGTACCTATCTGAAGAGCAACCATCCAAAGTGGTCTGACGGGAAATGTTGCAAGCACACGTGTATAGGTAGGCCAGCCAGCTATGTTAAACTCTCTGGAATTTAAGCCAGGAAACATAGAATTTGTAGGAGTAGAGCATGTGGGAGCAGCAGCTGGGAAGACCTGCAGGAGGCCGGGCAGCGCAAGGCCATGATACTCATGGGGGAGGCAAGGATGTGAAGCAGCAGCAGCTGCAAGTGAAAAGAGAGCTGATTGGGCGAGGTAGGAGCAAGAGATGAGTTGAGATGAGACGAGTCCCCATAATTGCCCGAGAATGATAGATATACTCAGCTACTGAGACACCAATCAATGGAACTTTAATACCATGTGGGTGATTCTACTCCCTGACTGTGTTTCATTTCCCTGAGCCTCAGCCATTCAGCAGTTCCTGGGCTCCCATGGGTTCCCGTGAGTTCTCGCCTCCCTTGTTTGCCACATGTATCCCTTTAGTAAACTCTAACAAAGGGAGGTGGCCTAAGTGAGATCTTTCCCTGAGCACAAAACAGCACCACCCACCCATCTAGGGCCATTTCTTAAAGATTTGATTACTGAATAGTAAAAAGATAGAGATGGTGAGGGTAGGAGGAGTCTTTTTGTTTTCAATGAGTTTAAGACGTTTGTTCCAGAACTAGCATTAGGGGATATACTCAGTGCCTTTGTATTTGCACCAATTTAGAGAAAATTCATGGAAGCAAGGGCAAACAGAATGAGCATCTCACCCAGCAACAGGCTAATGGTCTTTCTCCTCTCCCTGAAGTTCACCTTTGATAAACCTGAATGAAGCCACTGTTGTAAAGGCATCTCGAAAATAGGCAAACAGGTGGAAGAACAGATTGGTACCTTCTTTAAAAAAACTATTCAACAATATTATATTTTTAAAAATCCAAGCTTGTGGCAAAATCATACAGAAGAGGAAAAAATGAAAAGTAAAAGTTTTCAGCCCCAACATATAGAGTTCATTTTTATTTGCCAGAGGTAATGATTCTTAAGTTTTAGGGATATCCTTCCAGACTATTTCTTTTTATATACACATTTTTAAACAAATGAACTCATACTAAATAAGTTCTTCTCTTTCTTTTCTCACTTAGAAAAACTGCCCATTTCTGTTAATACAAATCTGTCTCATTCTGTTAACAGCTGCACTGTTATTATATTAGGTAGTTGTTGCATCATTTCTTTAACCAGAATTCTGATGAGCATCTAGGTTATTTCCAGTTCTTTGCTCTTATAAATAATGCAGTAGTGAACATTCTCCTACATGTATCTTTGTGTATTTGTACAAATATATTTATTGGATAAACTCCTAGAAGTGGATTCGCTGCATAAAGGGATTATGTTGATTTAAAATGCCATAAATATTGTGAAATTGCCATCCCAAAATGTTGTATCAATTTACAGGCATGATGTAAAAAAATAACTATTTTCCCCACACCCACACAAGACTGGATATTACCAAATCTTTTCATCTTCACCAATATTACGGGTTTAAAAACTACCATGTTATTTTAATTTGCATCTTAAGCATTAGTGATGCAAAACATATATTTATTGGTTATTTGTATTTTGTTTACTGTGAACTATTTGTTCTTTAAAAAAAAATAATTTCCTGTCATTTGTGTCAAAAATATTTCTCACTTTGTTAATTTTTCTTATGGTTTACTTATGGTATGTTTTCCTGCATATACATATCTTTCAAATATATATATATATATATATATATATATATATATATATTCAAGAGTACCAGTCATTTGCCTTGGACTTTTTAGAGTTTTGTTTACTTAGAAAGTCATTTCCCACTCAAAAATAATACTAAAGAAATTGTAATTTGTGTGTTCTTTAATACTTCAATGATTTTATTTTTAACATTTAAATCTTGGTATGTATGGAATTTATTCTGTTATAAGGAAGGAAATTAGGATCCATTTCTTATCCAGAAAAACTATATAGATTCCCACTAACATGTATATAAGTATCTTTTTTAACTAGTGTGAAATATCATATCTTTCATATATTTAATCAGCGGTCCCCAGCTTTTTTGGCACCAGGGGCCCATTTCGTAGAAGACAATTTTTCCACTCTTGGGAAGAAGGGGAGGCAGAGCTCAAGCGGTGACGCCGGCCATGGCGTGCAGCTGTAAATACACATGAAACCTTCTCTGGCTTGCCCACTGCTCACCTCCTATTAGGCAGTACCCCCTGATTCCTAGGTTTCATGGCAGACAATTTTTCCACAGATGGGGGTTGGGGGAGGGCCCTACAGCCAGTCCCTAACAGGCCTTGGACTGGTACCCATCCGCAGCCTAGGGGTTTGGGCCCTCAGTCTTAAACCCCAGCAAATTTGGATCTATTTCTGAATTTGAGCAAATATAATTTCATTATTATGAAATAATATACCTGTGCCAATACAAGCTAGTTAATTTTCTATAGCTTTAAAAAAAATGCCTTAATATCTTGAAGGAGTTTTGTGTTTTTTTTTTTTATTGGGCACTTGAAAATGTGCAAAAAAATTATAAAATTAAATGAATCTTTGGCCCAGCAATTCCATTTCTAGAATTTTTAACTAAGAAATTTTTAAAAGTAAATATAATTTGAACATATATGAATTAAACTTCCCCAGATCTAATCAGACTATAGCACAAATTGGTTCACAATAAGAGTTATAACTAGGGTGACCAACCATTTGTCTGAAAATGAGGAGTCTCCCAGGATGTGGGACTTACAGTGCTATAACCAGGAAATTCTCAAGTTAAATTGGATGATTGGTTTCCCCAGCTACCCAACTACTCAGATATTTCTGGTTCTCAGACATGTTTCTCTACATAAATATTTCTGGGAGGCCCCCAGTTTCATATGTGCTCACACATGTGTGTGTTTCATATAAGCACACACAAGCATTCATTTCAATTCCTGCTGTCAACGCTACTATGCCACTTGCATGGGAGTTCCCAATAGATGCTGCTCTTTAGTCTGTGCTGCTTTGTCGTCATATTTCCCTGCTTTGTTGGGTGCTGTGGGTATCACTGCCTCTTTTCCTGGTATAGTATTACCTATGCGGTGTTAAAAAAATCTTTAAAGCTGTGTGACTCTGTTTTGTCGACTTTACTGTTGATGCACATGTCTGTCACCCTACAGCCAAGCACCCAAGAGGTAGATTGCCCGACTTCCAGCCCTGAGAGTAGCCTATGCCCTATTTATATGAAAGATGCAGAGACCACTTTTTGGGGGGAGGTTCTGGAGTGGTTCTCTGATGCTCCAAAATCTCAATTCGGAATCTCCTCATGTTTGTCTATATAACTGAGTCCTCAGGCCTTCCCCTCTGACAGGAGCCGTCAAGGGTCTGCCTTGTTAGCAAATGGTGGACATTACATTTATGTTTTATCACCTCTTCTGCTTATTTCAGTGATTTCCCAAAGGTTTATCTTGAGGTTGATACCTCTCTTCTTTCTGTGAGTTCAGTATTAGGAGAAAACTAGATATTCTTGGAGCAGAGACAAAACAGCAGCTGGGGAGCTTACAGTTATACACCTATCCAGGGTGCTGGGACTTGAGTCATATCATGAATTTACCTACTGAAACTAATAAATATAGAATAGTGTTTTTCACCCTATTTTTACTTACCATTTGTGATTGGTAGTATGGATGTTGACCAAAGCTATATTGGAAGATTTACATTGTTTAGGTTAACTGGTATACATCTTTTTTGGGGGGAGGGGGGAGAAAGTACTAGACATTTATAAGCTACTTCACCTACTTATAATAAACTTACATTACCTGTATCATTTTAATATCCTCTTGAGTTTAAGGCTGTCTTGGTAGACTCAACTTACTCCGTTTGTAATTCCAACAATAATGATGATGCTGGTTTATCTATCAATCTATTGAAAGATGATAGATAGGTAGGGAAAGAAAGAAAGAAAGAGGAAGGAAGGAAGGAAGGAAGGAAGGAAGGAAGGAAGGAAGGAAGGAAGGAAGGAAGGAAGGAAGGAAGGAAGGAAGGAAGGAATCTCATTTGGTCACTACCTTGCCACTGAGAATCTCTCCAGACTAACCTCTCTCTATTTCGCTTTAAAAAAAACCATTCTTGCTGTCTGATGATAAATATAGGTTCTAAGCTACACAGAAAACAATTACCACAGCAGACCTAAGACTTTTATCCTTAGAAAGGGCTGCATGCTAGGTTGGCCCTTGGCTGACGTAGGAGAATTTGGCTGGTAAACAGTTTCCTACACTGATACGTAATTTTCCCCAAATGATCAGAGTGGATCATTGTGCTTGAAGTGTTTGTACAAATAATGTGGTTTATGCTGACCACCTGCTTTCCTTCTGGGAGTCTAAAATTTAGTACAACCATATGCTGAGTCCTGTGACTTTCTTTCCTGAATCTCCAACCCTGGAGGTGATCTTGGGAGCCCAAACATGCAGGACTATCTTGCATTTTTGTCACGTTAGATTTGGTGCCACCTATTTTCCCGAGGTTTCATGGTGGGATTTAGTGAAAATAGTACAAATGGCAGCATTCTGAGATCAGAGGGTTCTTGCAGATAAAAGTACTTTTAGGACACAGGGTGACACCAGCAACTAATTCTGTTGCCATAGTGACTGAGCATTTCTTTGAACTAATGCTTAACTAATTCACCTCAACTAATGCTTTTAATTTATCAGCAATTACATTTCCCTGATTAAAAAAGAAAAATCCTGTTTCATATAAGAACTTTTAAAAGTGTATGTTTTCTGCTACTGAATTTGGTATTTTATTATATTTATTGTTGTTCCAAACCATTTCCTCAAGTTGCCTTACTGACAGAGATTTAAATATTATTGATGCTTACCATAAAAGAACATTTATAATATAGTAGTTATCTCATTTTAGGCCATGAGAGACCAATATGAGAACAGTGGGGTGTTTATGCTCTCTTTCCTTCTCATTCTATCTTCCTTTTGGTTCATCTTCATTTGGTACAGACTGGAATTGACTCCATGTATATGGGTTAGGATGGTCTTTCCCGCCTAACATAATCGGAATAATACATTTTGTGTGTCTAAAGAAAGACATCTCAACTTCCTTCTAAGGGATCACAATTTTAGACCTCAGGGTCTGGACAACTAGAGTCACTAATATTTGAAGCTATTTACATATTATTCCAATGTTGTCAATAGAATTTTTTGCTATTGAGTTTTTTTGTTGTCAGGTTTGTTTTTTTTTTCTGACTGAGACAATTACACTCTTGATAATTTCCTTCCCTAATTTAAAGAAAAACTATAATAAGTTCTATTTTTTCATTATTCTGATTCAAAGACTCTTCCTTCTTTTCTCCGCCCCAGCTATAGGTGTCAGCATTAGGCCATCTCAGGTAGCATCTTTTCACTCTATCCCTAGCCTGTGGCCATTTACCCTTGCATGTAAGAAATAGATTAACGACCTGCTGGACCAAGGAAGCATCAAGAAACTGTTCATCAGAAGCACCAGATACAAAAGTGTAAGTTGCACAAAGAGCAACAGAGCCTATTAGGCAAAGCAGGCCCTGGTTTCGCTGTTTGCTTTTGGAGATAATGAAGCAGTTTGAACTAAACCAATAACAAAAGAATCTAGGATATTGAAAGGTTTCTGACAAACCTTTAACCCAACATCAATTATGTAGAGGTCATAGCAAGTAGACCTGAATAACTAACTAATAAGAGCCATTTGAGACACGTACTTGACATTATAATATAACAATATTACAATGTCCACGGGAGCTTTTATAGGGTTGATAAAACTTGATTTGTAAAGGGCAAAAGCACAAGTGTATTGCAGTACATCTTAGTTACAATTCCAGGAACGCTTTTATTATTACCAGTACATTTTTATTCTATGTCAGAGTACTTCCTGTGACTTCGAACACAGAGTACCAGGAGATGATTAATGCAGATAAACACAGGAGTTACAATATGCCATGGCAGCTCCTCTAGTTTTCCATTTTGAAATAATGAACTATTCTATAGAGATTAGCTATTCAAATATTATTATTATGTTATGTTATTATCAAATATTGAAGACCAGCTCTTCAAAAAATATTATTACAACAATATAATCTATAACCATAGTTTTATAATATCAATTAAGGTAATCAGGTCAAAAATAAAATAAAAAGAGAAAACTTCCCAGTTTTATTATACTATTCGTTTTCCTACCTTTTATTTTTGGTTAAGAAGAAACTTTTCAAAGTTGGCTATTCAGAACTTTCACTAATAGCTGGCCCTGGAGCTCCTAAACCCCATGGAGAGGCAGTAGCTGCGGGACAACATCTTAAAAGCTATAAAAAAAAAAAAAAAGCTTCCACCTAGGGTGGTGGCTCATGCCTATAATCCCAGCACTTTGGGAGTCTGAGGTGGGAAGATTGCTTGAGACCAGGAGTTAGAGATCAGCCTGGGCAACATAGCAATATCCCATCTCTAAAAAATAATGAAAACAACAACAAAAAACCTTTCACATAATACTAATTGCTAAAACATTACTATATAGCTATCTTTGTATACTTATTTCTATTCACTCTCCAGTGCAGTAGAGTCTTTATTGTTTCTGACCAATGTTCCTTCTTCAAAGAAGGGATGATGCTAGAAAAAAAATTTAATTCTCTCTGAAACTGGAAAACTGTGTAGAAATCTAGTGAGAGAAAGTGAGAGTGAAAAAGAGAGAAAGAAAACATTTCAGCAAAGAGAGAACACCGGCCAAAATAGGAGAATTAATTATTAATATTATTATATTAACATATGTTAATTGATTTTACCACTTTGGTTTAGTTAAACATAGTGCAAGCAAATGTGGTCCCAAAGGATCCATTGATATGAGTTTTGTGCTGGATTTTGTATATTTTATATTGGTGAATTTATAGCTGCCGCCCACTAACAAAGATTACACTGCCTGACTACACATATGCATGTGATACTCACAAATACTGACATTTCAAAGTCATAAAAGGAGAGAATCTATTGCAATTACAATGATGGAGTTTCCTGTTTCCACTTAGGGAGTTTTAACAATAACCTAAGGAGATACCTTTCCAAAAAGAATAAGCATTTTAAAACATCAAACTTTATGAATACTTAATTTTAATCCCATTATGTTTCAATACCTTTTGTACAAATGCAAAACTTCAATGTAGAAAGAGAGTTTTTGTTTGTTCATCCATATTGCTTTGTTTTCACTTACAAGAAGAGAAAATTAATGTTAATATTGTTTTAAACAGAATTATTTACTATTGTTTTTTAAATTTCAAAATATTAAGGAGGTACAACAGTTTTTTTTTTTTCATGGATACACTCTATAATGCTGAAGTCAGGCTTTTCAGTGTGTTTGCCACCAGGACAGTGTTCATTATACCCAATACGTAGTTTTCATTCCTCATCCCCTCCCAGCCCTCCCCCTGTCTTAGTTTCCAATGGCTATGTGCACTCATCATTTAGCTCCCACTTATTACTGAGAACATGTGGCATCTGTTTTTCCATTCCTGAGATACTTCACTTAAGATAATGATCTTCAGTTCCATCCAAGTTGCTGCAAATGACATTATTTCATTCCTTTTTATGGCTTAATAGTACTCCATAGTGTGTGTGTGTGTGTGTGTGTGTGTGTGTGTGTATACATATATATGTGTGTGTGTGTGTGTGTGTGTGTGTGTGTGTGTATATGTTTCACATTTTCTTTATCCACTCCTGTACTGATGGCCACATAGGTCGATTCCATATCATTGCAATTATGAATTGTGCTGCAGTAAATATGCAAGTGCAGATGTCTTTTTGATAAAATGATTTCTTTTCCTTTGGGTAGATACCTGGTAGTGGGATTGGTGAATCAAATGGTAGGTCTGCATTTAGCTCTTTGAGGAATCTCCATACTGTTTTCCAAAGAGGTTGTACTAATTTGCAGTCCCACCAACAGTTTATCAGTATACCTTTTTCTTGGCATCCATGCCAGCATCCATTGTTTTTGACTTTTTAATAATGGCCATTCTCACAGGGGTAAGGTGGTCTCCCCCCTCCTTTCCCTTCCTTCCTTTGGGAATCTTTTCCAGATCTCTTCTAGACTTTTGCCAATTTTTCTTTGATGTCTAAAGATATTCCTTTTCCTGCCTTTCTCTCCCTCATCACCCTATTTCTGGGAGTCTACACTCACTCTATTCATATGTCACAGGATCCAAATAATAAAAACTGACAAATTGCTACTTTGAACTCTACAACCCAATTTCAGGAAACTGCCTAAAATATCCTCGTCAGCATCACTCACCTGGTCCATGCTTTTGTGTATGAAATGTCCAGGTTAGATCAACCGAAGACCATTATAAGATGTGTATTTTACTACCTTCTCTTACATGCAATCTCCAAATGGTTGTTTTGAAGTCATAGCCCTCTTCCTCTGTGTATATGCATTTTACTAGGGGGAGGGAGAAAGGGACAGGAAAGCAGCTGGGGATCTGGCAGTCAAAGGAAACATACCTGATGGCTGCATCCTCTCTCCTGGTGCTCTCCAGGCACTGTTTCTGCTCCATACTGCTCTTGCAGGGGCCATAGTCTCTGCAGCTGCTCTGATGGGCATGCACCACCGTGTGGCTCAAAGATGTCCCCATGGAACCAAGGTCAGGCAATAGTGAAGTGGCTGGAAGATAAAGTTGAGGTATAATATGTCAGAGAAATCCTAAAGCACTATTTTTTTTATATCCAGTGGTTCACAGAACTTAGAGAAATGGATGTTCTAGTTTTTATTTATAATTTGTTCTTCCCTAGGACACAAACATATGTTCAGGGGACCCCACCCAATGTAGATTTGAAGAGAGCTGCTGAGGCACACAAAATCATCCCTTCCCTCTAAGGCTGTATTGCTGGTTCTGAGGCTTTATTGAGAGTCAAGCTAATCCTGCTGACTCTTTTATCCCATAGTTGCCTTTGAGGAGTTACCTCACACTCCCTGCAATTAGATTACCATGGGACCAGTCCATTCAGAACACAGGCATGGCCAGAAATACTTAATCTCCTGTAGAGAAATGGATTAAATTTCATGTCTTACACATGTGTGTGTGTGTGTGTGAGACAGAGTCTGGCTTTGTTGCCCAGGCTAGAGTGAGTGCCATGGCATCAGCCTAGCTCACAGCAACCTCAAACTCCTGGGCTCAAGCAATTCTGCTGCCTCAGCCTCCCAGGTAGCTGGGACTACAGGCATGTGCCACCACACCCAGCTAATTTTTTCTATATATATTAGTTGGCCAATTGATTTCTTTCTATTTATAGTAGAGACGGGGTCTCACTCTTGCTCAGGCTGGTTTCGAACTCCTGACCTTGAGCAATCCGCCCGCCTTGGCCTCCCAGAGTGCTAGGATTACAGGCGTGAGCCACCGCGCCCAGCCTTATACTTACATTTTTGATGAGAGAGGTAAAGGAGACAATATATGTATATTGCCTGAAATAATGTCTGAGAGACAGACTAAATTCAGGTTTACAAAAAAATAATATATACAACAAAAATTATATTGTTATATAATATAATTTAATATATAATAATGTTGTAATAACATAATAATCTGTAATAATATATAACATATATTATTGTATTAAATATATAATAATTTCATTATTATTATATATAATAATTGTTATTATCAAATTATAATTATTATGTCTAGGTCAAAGGTGGAAATGATTGTGAAAGAAGAATCTCAAAGAATGTGGTAGAGAGATGGCTCATAGGGGACCTCTTCTATGAGAGTTTACAGTGGTCCCTAGTGATTCTCCTCAGGAAGACAAAAGATTATTATAGACTTGATATTCCAGCTTCTTCTCATTTGGTTGTAAAAATTATTCTATGTTTCTCTCTCTCCTCTAATCTCTTGTCTTCTTACCAGCTTGTTAAGAGAAAAATCTTAGGTAAATTAAATTTAAAGGAGTTTACTTGAACAAAGAACAACTTAGGAATCGGGCAGCTCCCAAACCAGAATAGGTTCAGAGAGACTCCAGCACTGCTATGTGGTCAAAGAAGATCTATGGACAAAGAAAGAAAAGTGATGTATGAAAATGGAAATAAGATTCCACAAACAACTGGATTGGTTATAAGTTGGTGTTTGCCTTATTCAAAGCTGATTTGAACAATTGGTTGTCTGTGATTGGTTGAAACTCAGTGATTGGTACAAGGGTAGGTTACAACCTGTTTACACATTCAGTTAGATTACAGCTCACTATGCACAGAGAAACTTTTAGGCCAAACTTAAAATATGTAAGGAAGCAGCTTTAGACTAAATTTAACAATCTTATGCTATTATCCATCACAGGCCTCTCTCTCTCTCTTTCTCTCTCAGTTTTTAAGCTACAAACATGCAGCATCCACAAAATTTTTTCTGCACATCTGAAGTATTAATAAATGTATATGGGCCGGGCGTGGTTGCTAACGCCTGTAATCCTAGCACTTTGGGAGGCCGAGGCGGGCGGATTGCTCAAGGTCAGGAGTTCGAAACCAGCCAGAGCGAGACCCCGTCTCTACCAAAAATAGAAAGAAATTAATTGACCAACTAAAAATATATATACAAAAAATTAGCTGGGCATGGTGGTGCATGCCTGTAGTCCCAGCTACTCGGGAAACTGAGGCAGTAGGATCGCTGAGCCCCGGAGATTGAGGTTGCTGTGAGCCAGGCTGACGCCATGGCACTCACTCTAGCCTGGGCAACAGAGTGAGACTCTGTCTCAAAATAAATAAATAAATAAATAAATGTATATGGCAGGGGGACCATGTGGGCTAAAAGCTCTGGCTGAAGGACCACATCAGGAGTGGACTTCAGGGGTTGGTATTTGGGGAAATGAGACACCAGGAAAACTACTTACAGAATGTGATGTCAGACCTAGATGGTGTAGGGAACAGTGCATTTTTAGCATGTCTTGCATTACCTAATTGGAAGAGCGACCCTCACCTCTTCATGGTGGGATGTCAGCTTCACCACAGGACTCTGCCTACTCAGCCTTTAAAGCTGCTGAGTGAGCACCATTTTTGTACCCAGAAGATTGCCTAAAAATGACAAGATGTCATTGGGCTCTTTGCCAATTTACATCCCTGGGTGTATATGCTGCCACCTTCTACTACCGAGTTAGGCATAAGAGATGAGTGACAACAGTGGATTTGAATCACTTCAGTGTGTTCAGCTAAAGTGCGGTCAGAAAAAGAATTGCAGAGCTAGACTGGGCAATATCCAGAGGGAGTGCAGCTAAGACTGAGGGCAAAGCAGCAATAGAGGCAGAGCCACGTGGCCCATAGGAACACAGTGGGCCAGGAGAGATGTGCTCTGTTACACTAGTAATTGTTATTCTAATGACTAAATACCAAATACAGTAATGACTTGAAGCACCAATACATACATACAGTTTTTAATTATCTTTTGTAACTTATTTGGAGTTATAATTTTTAGCATAGAAAACCAAAATTAGCAATATATTATCAATTCAATTATATACTCTCTAAAGTAGGTGGACTTCATAGGTTATATTTTAAAATATGTATTTTATAAAATGTTTTAAGCATATTTAAACATATAATAAAAATATTCAAGAAAAAAAAGTAAAGCAGCCTCAGGTATCTTTTTAAAAATGTGCTATAGAAATTAAAAACTAATGTTATTCAATATAATTTTTAAAAATAATATTGTGTAATCCTTCTTTCTTCATGGTCCTTGGGGTTCTATGGTTATGAAAATCAATAAAAGATACAAGAAAAAATTACAGAAGATTAATGAACAAAAAGTTGATTCTGCTAAAAGACAAACTAAATTGATAGGCTTCATGATAAATTAATCAGAAATAGAAAAAAAGGAGCCAAATAAGGTCAATCAGAAATGAAAAAGGAGCTATTACAGTTGATACCACAAAAAGACAAAATATGATCTGTGAATACTGTAAAAATCTCTATGCACATAAACTCAAAAATGTTAAGGAAATAGAAAATTTCCTGGAAACACACAAGCTCCTATGGCTCAATAGGAAAGAAGTAGAAGTCCTGAGCAGACCAATTACAAGCAAGAAAATTGAAGCAGCAATGAAAAGAGCTTCCAACATAAAAAAGTCCTGGACCAGATGATTTCATAACCAAATTTTATCAGACCTACAAAGAAGAATTGATACCCATACTGCAGAAATTATTTCATAACATCAAGAAGAAAGGAATCCTCCCAAACTCATTCTAGAAAGCCAGTGCCACCTTGATACTAAAGCCAGGAAAGGACACAGCAAAAAAAAAAAAAAAAGAAGAAAGAAAAATATAGACCAATATCCTTTATGAATATAGATGCAAAAATCCTCAATAAAATTCTAGCAAAACGAATTCAGATGCTCATCAAAAAAATAATCCACCATAACCAAGTGGGCTTCATCACAGGGATGCAAGGATGGTTCAACATATGTAAATCCATAAATGTGATTCACCACATAAACAGAAGTGAAAACAAAGATCATATGATCATCTCAATAGATGTAGAAAAAGCATTCAACAAAATTCAGTACCCTTTTATGATAAAAAACTCTTAACAAAAGAGGCGTAGATGGAGCACATCTCAAAATAACAAAAGGCATATATGACAAACTCACAGCCAACATCATACTGAATGGGGAAAAACTGAAAGCATTCCCATTCGGAACTGGAACAAGATAAGGATGTCCACTGTCACCACTTCTATTCAATGTAGTGCTGGAAATCCTAGCCAGAACAATCAGGCAAGAGAAGGAAATTAAGGATATCCAAATGGGGAAAGAGGAGGTCAAACTATTGCTCTTTGCTAATGATATAATCTTATATCTAGAAAACCCCAAAGATTCCACTAAGAGACTCCCAGAATTGATAAATAAATTCAGCAAAGTCTCAGGGTACAAAATCAATGTACACAAATCAGTAGCATTCCTATACAAGAATGACAGTCAAACTGAGAATCAAATCAAAGACTAAATACTCTTGACAACAGCTTCAAAGAAAATAAAATACCTAGGAATATATTTAACCAAGGAGGTAAAAGATCTCTACAAAGAGAACTATGAGTTACTGAAGAAGGAAATTGCTGATGATATAAAACAAAGGGAAAAACATATCATGCTCATGGACTGGCAGAATCAACATTCTTAAAATGTCCATCCTACCATCCTATGAGGTGTAATCCTCATCAAAATACTAACATCATATTTTACAGATCTACAAAAAATAATTCTATGTTTCTTTTGGAACCAGAAAACAGCCTGAATAGACAAAGCAACCTAAGCAAAAGGAACAAATCTGTAGGAAGCACCTTACCAAACTTTAAACTCTTCTACAAGGCTTTAGTAACCAAAACAATATGGTATTGGCACTAAAAATAGAGATATAGTCCAATGCAGAGGTCCTCAAACTTTTTAAACAGGGGGCCAGTTCACTGTCCCTCAGACCATTGGACAGCCGTTGGAGAGTGTGGTGCACATTCCACACATGCGCACTGTGGGTCCAGGACAAGTCGGCTGCTAAGCAGGACAGCCAGTGGTGGCAAAAACACCCAGCAGGGCCAGATAAATGTCCTCGGTGGCCCGTGGGCAGTAGTTTGAGGACCCCTGGTCCACTGGAACAAAACAGAGAACACAGATGTAAAACCATCCACATATTGCCATCTGATCTTTGACAGCAATATACACTAGGGAAAAGAAGACCTTTTCTATAAATGGTGCTGGGAAAATTGGATAGCCACATGTAGAAAATTGAAATAGGATCCATATATCTCACCACTCAGAAAAATTAATTCAAGATGTATAACAGACTTAAATCTGTGACATGAAACCATAAGAATTCTAGAAGAAAATGTTGGAAAAACTCTTCTAGATATCAGCCTAGGTAAAGAATTTAGGAAGAAGACCACAAGGACAATCACAGCAACAACCAAAATAAATAAATGGGACTTGATTAAATTAAAAAGCTTCCTCACAGCCAAGGAAACAATCTACAGAGTAAAAGGGACAATCTATAGAATGGGAGAAAATATGTGTATGCTATATATCTGATAAAGGACTAATAACAAGAACCTATAAAGAACTCAAGCAAATCAGGAAGAAAAAAAAATATCAATCAACCCAATTAAAAAGTGGGCAAAAGTCATGAACAGAAGGTTTTGAAAAGAAGATAGATTAACAGCCAAGAAACATAAAAAATGCTCAATGTCACTAATCATCAAAGAAATGTAAATCAAAACCACAATGCAGTATCACCTAACCCCAGTGAGAATGGCTTTTATCAAAAAGTCCTGAAACAACAGATGCTGAGAGAAAGGAAAACTTATACACTGTTGGTGGGACAGCAAACTAGTATAAGCTCTATAGAAAATAGTGTGGAGGTTCCTGAAAGAACTTAAAGTAGACCTACCTTTTGATTCAGCAATCCCACTACTGGGTTTACACAAAGGGAAAAAGGTCATTATATCAAAAGGACACTTGCATTAGAATGTTATTGCAGCACAATTCACAATTGCAAAGATGTGGAATCAACCCAAGTGCTCATCAGTTCATGAATGGATTAATAAAATGTGGTATATGTATACCATGGAGTACAACTCAAAAAATAAAAAATGAAAAAATACCTTTTGCAAAAATCTGGATGGAACTGGAGACCAATCTCCTAAGGGAAGTATTGCAAAAATGGAAAAATAAACACCAGATGTACTAATTATTAAATTGAAACTAACTGATCAGCACTCATGTGCACAGATGGAAGTAAAACTCAATGGAAATCATGCAGGTGTGGGGGGGGGGGATGAAATCATACCTAATGGGTGCAATGTACACTATCTGGTTATGGGCACACTTATAACTTTGACTCAAGTAGTACAAAAGCAATTCGTGTAACCAAAACATTTGTGCCCCCATAATATTCTGAGATAAAAAATAAAAGTAATTACATAAGCTAATTTAAAAAATAGAATAAAAAGTGGAAACCAGCTTAAAAAAATTTAATTGTTATCCAATTCAAGTCTGCCAGGAAGTCTAGCACTACACTGGATATGTAGCAGGCCTTAAGCAAACCCTTACTGATTGATTGACTTGATGCTTTATTGTTTCTAGTAACTAATTAAATCAGGACTTACAAGTGGTCCTCAAGTAAGAGTTGGATTTCAGCTTCAGATAATTATTTCAAATGGCATATAGCACTCCCAGGATTAACAAATTATGCATGTTCATGCACCCAGGATTTAAAAGAGACCTGCAACAATGTTATCTTTGCAAATTTTCTTCAATGTTCATCTCTCCAAGGTCTTTACTGCCTCACATAAGACTCTTCAAACTTAACATTGTTATAAGAACATTCTTTTACTTGTTACATTTCCCTGTTACTTTGTGGCTTAAATTTAAGGAATCTCTTTTTTTTGTTTTTTCTCTCCAAGGTTTTGATTTCTTAGGCTTGAGGTTGTATGGAGTAGCCACTTCTCTTTACCAATACAGTAACCAATGTCTGGTTGTTAGCTTATTTCATTCCTTCTTGATGAAATAGTTATGTGAAAGTGAAATGATATGGGAGTGAATTCATCCTGTGTGTGTGTGTATGTGTGCGTGTGTTTTAACAGGATTTTAAAGTGCAAGAAAGAAAGAAAAGAAAAAAGAAAAAAATATTTCCCCAGAGATTCTCCATACCCTGAATTAAAAAGCCAAGTCAAAACTAGAACTAGATACATTCTACTTGATTTTCCTACCAGGGTCCTGGCAGAAATTTAATTTCAAATTTTGAAACTTAGGCTGAATACCTCTAATAAATTTCCTTTGTACAGACACAATTGTCAATGCTTAGGGAATTGTCTGGTGGGGAAAGATAAGTTTATTTGTAGTGCAAATAAATGAGTATTCTAGTGTGAAGGTATGAAGTGTGGTGACTGGTTATACTTGCTGTTTGTGCGGTATTTGTAGCCACCCAGACAGAAATAAGCCTTGTTACTCTGTAATGCTAAGAGGGGTACAGGGAACATACTTTCTTCCTGGCTTGTTCTGTATGCCTGTATAATCTTGGTTAGGACGTTCAGAGTTCATCACTCCAGTTATCCCTGTATGTGCCCCACCCCCATAAATCATACCACTCTGCTGTAATCTCCTGCACTTGAATGTGGGCAGAAACTGCCACTATACTTCTAACCAATCGAATACTTAAAAAGTGAAGGGATTTTGCAAATGTAATTAAAGGCCCTTAATCAGTTTGATTTTGAGTTAATAAAAAGGAGATTATCCTGGGGAGTCTGACCTAATCAAGTAAAGCCCTTTAAAAGAGGGTTTAGGTCTTCCTGAGCTCAGAGACTTGAAAGAGCAAAGATTCCCTCCTGTTGGTCTTGAAGATGAGGCCTGGGCCCTGGCCAACACCATGATTACAGCCTTGTGTGACATAGCAGAAGACCCGGGTGACTGTGCCCAGCCTCTTGACCCACAGAAACTGTAGGATAGATAATAAATTCTATACATGAGCCACTACACTTGTGGTTACTTGTTACCCAGCAATTGAAAACCAGAATGCTATAATAACACTACCTGAAGATTATTTCATGGAGACAACAAAAGGATATTCATTTGTTTGTTTTTAAAATGACCAAACTGAAGAACCTTAAGAAAAGCTTATTCAGTGCATGGTTTATTGTATTGTCTACAGAGTAGGTTCTAGTATATATCCTGATCTTCCTAAGTAAAAGCCTAGAATTAAGCTTATGTTTCTGAATTTTCAGACTCTCAGGCCCCACATTGATTCTTGTTCCAAATTAGTTATACTGAAATGCCTACTTCTTATTTTATGGAGGACTTAGTAATGATATCATTCTGGGTTTGCTCAGAGTATGGTCTTTATAGTCTTTATCAGTTGGTTCCCAAGGAAGGCTTTGCTTCCTATTAGTATGCCTTGGAAAATGCTGACTGCTGACTTTACAAATAACCCAGGAATGACTTCACAATGCTGTAATTATATGGCTTTAATCAGATTGCTTTGGATCAGATTTACTTTGAGGACTATGTTTCCTTTGGCTAATTTTTCTCTGCTACATTTAGGATTTTGTTGCTGACAGTGGCAGGACATTTGCTTTGTAGGCAGAGTAACTTACTATGTAGATTTGGAGCTGAAAATAAATATTCCACACATGTGGATGCATGATATTTCCTGCATTAGTCTCTTAAAACCTCTGACCATAGTAACTCAGGGATATCATGATCTAATTATTTTATTCCTGATACAACTTCAACAGAGCTTTACTAAATGATGAATTATTTTGTGAATCAGAGAAAGAATTTAATACATGAGCTGAGTTGGACAACCAAATTTTACTGTGCTCATAAAAATAAGGATAAACACTTTCAAAACTCTAAAGTATTTACAGTGATAATAAAAACTTACTCGAAACTCCCTATAGATATGATACCCAGACACTTTGCTCATTCAGCTTTATCTTATCATCTGACATGCTTTTCATTAACTATTTCTTTAGTTTCATAATTTGATCGTGTTGGTTTAATTTTTGAACTATAAGATCTATGTACAAGGAAAGAAAGCTTTTCTAAATACAGATGCTTCACAAACTGTTTCTTCTTGAAGAGTTACATTCACATGTAAAACATTGCTTTTCAAGTAATGTTTCCAAAATGTATATTTGCTTTCATTGTTTTTCACTTAAAATAGATGAAAAATAAACAGAAACTATATTTGCAAGGCGAATTGCCCTTCTATCAGCACCCTCAACAAAAATACTAGTCATGTTTCTTAATGGAAGTAGTGCCCCCTAGTGGATAGGGTTGCAATAACGTTAACTGACTCCCCCCATACCCGGCCCCACTCTCCCCCACCCACCCTCTACCCCTGCCCTCAACACATAACTTTTCTTTGGGGTGAAATTTACATAACATAACCATTTAAAAGTGTACAATTCAGTGGTATGTATTGTATTCACCTGTTGTTCCACCACAAGCTCTCTCTAGTTTCAAAAATTTTCATTACCCTATAAAAACATCCCATAACCATTAAGTAGTCACTTCCTATTCTTCCCTCTCTCTCAGTAACCGAAATCTACTTTTTAATCTCTACTGATTTTGCTTATTCTGGATATATAATATAAAAGGAATAATATAATATGTGACCTTTTGTGGGTTTTTTCACTGATCATAATGTTTTTGAGGTTCATCCAAGTTATAGCATGTATTAGTATTTCATTGGTTTTTATGGATGAATAATAAACCATTGTATGTATATACCACAATTTGTTTAATGTATTCAATCACTGAAGGACATTTGGGCTGTTTCCATCTTTTTTTTTTTCTATTATGAGTAATGCTGTTATAAACACTTGTATACAAATTTCTATGTGAACATATGTTTCCATTTCTCTTGGGTGTCTACCTAGGAGTGGAATTGGTGGGTCATATGGTAATTCTGTGATTAACTTTTGGCAGAATAGCCAAAAATGGCTAACAAATGTACATCTGCACAAGGTTTCCTAAAATATTGGCATGTATGACAAGAGATGCTTCTTAGTAGGGAAAAAGAATGGCAATAATTTTAAAACCCAATCATAGTTTTTTTAAATAATGTTAATCCTTAATATAAAGCCTTTGTAGAATTGAGCATAGAGGGTGATAATCCCTCTCAACACCCTAAAGATTGTCTCCAATAATATACTATAAGATTTATCTAATTAAAAATATGTGTACACGAATTTATGTATATCAAGATAGTGTTTGAGTTGTCCCATATTGAATTTTGCTTTTTCATTAAGTTTCTCTCCTTTTCTTGAATTCTTTCCATCATGACAACCATGAGGCTTTTTATGTCAAACAACAGGAATTCAGAAAACAACTACATCCACTATGGAAAAACATCACTCACCTTTAAATTAAATATTTATAAATCCATAATAATGTTGGATTTTTGCACATTAAGACCCAAAGTTCAGAGAATTGAGCAAAGTATAGACTCCAGAATAGGAAGTTCCTGCCTATTCTAGAAAGGGAAAGTGCTTCCTATTGCTGATAAATTAAGAGAAAAAATTAACACTAAACGATCAGATATGAGTGACCCCGTCTCCCTTTGTCAAAGGCAAAACTAGAATTAGGGGTGTTAGTGGAGGTAGACATTCAAAGATAGATGCACTCACAAGCAAAGGTCACGTTCTGCCCTTTATAGAACATAGACAAAGAAAATTGCACGGTGGTGAGAGATGACCCACGCTTAGCACCTTGGTGCTGTCATGTGGGTACAAGGAGAGGCTGAGTCAGTTCTTACAATGCCACGAGGTCTGCTTCTAGCACAAAAGTGGATCTAGAATTTCTTTGGAGTTCTGGAATGGAGATAGGTAGAAAATAGGATATGAAAGTACCAGAATCAGTGGATGAGAGACATCTGAAAGCAACATTCAGAAAAGGAATTCCTGTCGAAAGACTACAGAGCCTCTGTTTCTGTGAAAGCCACCTGTGGCTAGGAAGAGATTGTTCATGGCAAAGAAAATAAATGTCAGATACAGATCATGGATTTCTGTAAGTCAAATTCTCATTTAATCCTGTTGTTCGGTTCTTATGGATTTTCCCATTACTTAATGAGCTAAGTAAAATTTTTGACATTTGTTTATTTTTTATTTGTACAAGAGTCATGGTTTTTGGTGTTTTTTTTAAATTACAATTTTTACAGAAGACAATGAATGTTACCCTTGAAATGCTAACATAGAAAAAAATATTATCTTCTAATTATATATCTAGTGAAAATATCCTTCAATATGAAAAATAAAAAACAGGCATAGCAGACCCATAATAAAAGAAATATTAAAGAGAGTTTTTTTGTGTGTTTTTTCAGGTAGAAGGGAAATAGGTAAGTAGGAAATGCAAGAAGGGATAAAAAGTTAAATATTTTTGGGAAATCTGAGTGTTGACTATATAAAAGTGATAATAATGCCTTCCAGAGTTTAAACTATATGCAAAATAAAAATGCATAATGATAGCACGAAAGATCAAAGGAAAGACATGGAATAAAAGTGTTCTCATGTTCTAGCAATATCCAGAAAGTGGTAAAATACTAATTTATTTTGCAACCTAATAAATCACAGAAGCATGTGGCAATTGCTGGAGTAACTACAAATAATATAGTAACAAAATGTATAAAATTGAATTATTCTGGAGTCTAATATAATTTTGAATATGCAAATAACCCCAAAGAAGTCATAAGTTTAAATCTAAATGTGATGTGTGTGTGTGTGTGTGTGTGTGTGTGTGTGTAAGATTGTCAGACTAGTTATAAAATAAAACTCACCGATATTCAGTATTGAATATGAGATTACAAAAATATTTAAAGTAAAACAATGAAAGAAGATATAACATGCAACCAATATCCAAGACAAAGCCATTGCAGGGATAATAATAATAAGACAAAATGAACTTAAAGTAATCATTACTAAAAATTAAGAAGACCATTTCATAATGATAATAGTGTCAATCTCCTAGGAAAATGTAGCAATTATAAGTTTCAGATACCTACTAAATATCAAATAACCAAATCAAAATCAAAATATATAGCAAAAGTTAGCAGAACTAAAAGGAGAAATAAAACAAATCCATAACGATATTGGGAGAAATAAAACAAATCCATAACCATATTTTTACATACTCATTTGGTAAGAGATAGAAAAATGCCCAAAAGAAATCAATGAAGATATATATATATATATATATATATTTTTTTGAGACAGAGTCTAGCTTTCTTGCCTAGGCTAGAGTGAGTGCCGTGGCGTCAGCCTAGCTCACAGCAACCTCAAACTCCTGGGCTCAAGCCATCCTCCTGCCTCAGCCTCCCAAGTAGCTGGGACTACAGGCATAAGCCACCATGCCCGGCTGATTTTTACATATATATATATATTAGTTGGCCAATTAATTTCTTTCTATTTTTATGGTAGAGACGGAGTCTCGCTCAGGCTGGTTTTGAACTCCTGACCTTGAGCAATCCACCCGCCTCGGCCTCCCAGAGTGCTAGGATTACAAGCGTGAGCCACCGCGCCCGGCCGAAGATATATTTTTGAATTACCTGATCAGTATGTAGAGAACATCATACCTAATAACTGAATAATGTACTTTATTTTCAATTATACACAAAACATTTGATAGATGTTAAGCTATAAAGCATTTACCCCCAGAAGTTAAAAAATTAAAATTATGCAGAACATATTATCTAAATTCAGAAAAATTAAATTAAAAATCAAAATAACTATATCTAGAAAATCTTTCAGGTATTTAGGAATTAAGTAGAACTGTTATAAATTTCTAATAAGAAAAAATCATAGTGGAAATTAGAAAATATTTTAAACTGAATATTAACAAAATGAAATTTTGTGGGATGCTATTAAAAAGCCATGCTCAGAGAAAAAAATTATAGTCTTAAGTGCTTTTATTTAAAAAAGGAATAAAGGCTCAAAATCAATGAATGAAATAGCCATTTCAAGAGCTTAGAAAATGATAAATTAAAGCCAAAGAAATAGAAGGAAGGAAATTACAAATATAAGAACAAAATAATAATAATAATAATGAAATAGAAAAGTACCTACAGGGCCAGGCAGGGTGGCTCAGATCTGAAATCCTAGCACTTAAAGAGGCTGAGGCAAGAGAATTGCTTGAGGCCAGGAGTTCTAGCCCAGCCTGAACAAAGCAAGATCCTGTCTCTATGAAAAATAGAAAAATTAGCTGGGAATGGTGGTATGCACCTATAATCACAGCTACTTGGGAAGCTAAGGCAGGAAGATTGCTTGAGCCCAGGAATGTGAGGTTGCAGTGAGCTATTATGATGCCACTGTACTCTAGCCTGGGTGACATGAGACCCTGTCTCAAAAAAAAAAAAAAAAAAGAAAAAAAAAAAAAAGAACTTATAATAGGGAAGATTTAAAAAGCCAAAAAGTAGATTCTTTGAAGGACTCAATAAGTCAAAAAAGAGAAGTCACAAAATACCAGTATCAGGAATCAAAAGGGGTCATTCTACAGAGCCTACAATTTTAAAAAATAATATAGTTATAAACAATTTTACATAAATCAACTTGACAGTTTATCAAGTTACAGAAGCTGAAATAAGAAACAGTAAATCTGAATTGTTCTCTATTTAGCAAACAAAATAAATATGTAATTAAAAGCTTGTACCCAAAACAATTCAAACTCAAGTGATTTTACTAATTATCCAAATAATTAAGACAAATTAACACCAATCTTACTTGAACTATGCCAGAGAACAACAAAAAACTCTTTCCAATTTAAGAGGTTAGCATTATCTTGATTTAAAAACCTAAAAAGCACATTAAAATAAATATTATGAGCCAAATTCTTTCCAAACATAGATGTAAGAGTATGAAAAAAAAATATTAGAAAACTAAAACAGGATATGAAATTGATAATGCAAAAGACCAAATTGGATTCAATTCCAAGAACACAATTGGGATTAATATCCTAAAATCAATGTTATTTACCAAAATATCAGCATACAGAAGAAAAATGATATATCATTATCTAAATAGAATACAGACAAAAATTAATAGAATTTGGCATTTGTTTATGATTTTTAAGAACTCTTAGAAAATTAGGAACTGAAGGAATCATGTTTAAGATAATAATGGGCAGCTATTTTTTTTAAAAATCTACCAAATGGCATACTTAATAGTGAATTTTTAAACCTTTGCCACATTCATATTAGAAACAAAACAAAGTTAACCATTATTACCATAATTCTTCAATGTTATAAAGAACATTCATCCCTATGGAAAAAAAGAGAAAAGCATGGTAATAGGGATGGAAAGAGCAGAAATTAATAAAATAGAAGGCCTATAGAAAAAAACCTATAGAGAAAATCAGCAAACCAAAGGTTGAATTTTTTAGTACATTAATAAAATTGTAGAACCTCTAAATAGGCTAACCAAGAAAAAAGAGATAAAGTACAAATTTTCAGTACTAGAAACAAATGAAAACATGATGTCACAGATTTTAAAAGTACAATAAGGGAATAATAGGAATGATTTATGCAGTCAATTTAATAATATATTAAGTGAAAAAATTCTTGGGAAAATGTAACCTGTCAAATCTAAAAAAATTAAAAAATCTTAGTGGTCCTATACCTATTTAAAACATTGGTGTCTTTAATTAGAACTTTCCCACAAAGAAGACACAAGCTTTAGATGGCTTTACTGGTGAATTTTATCAATATTTTAGGGAGAAATAATCTCACACTCTTTTGGGAATAAATACTTCCCAACTTATTTTATGAAGCTAGTATTATCCTACTACTAAAACCAGACAAATTAACTAGGAAGAGCACTAAAAAATAGGAAAGTAATGTTAAGAGGCAAAGAAAAGATTTAGAAGTTTGATATATAACCCTAAGGAATTCCAGATGGAGAATATGAAAAAAAATATGAAATGAGAAAATGTTTATAATGCTAAAAGCTAATAATTTTCTTGGAATTTCCTGAATTAAAGATATTAATAAATGTATGAATCCCCAAATTGCATTATTCTAAGTTATTATTATTATTCAAATTGCATAAATTCTAAGTCAGATTAATAAAAATAATTTCATAAATAGACCCATAAAATTGAAAAACACCAAAATAATCATAATCTAAGCTAATCAGTTAAAAATGTGTCTAAAATAAAGCCATTTTTAGAAAAAGAAAAATGGAGTCAGTTTGCTACTAACAGACCTTACAAATAGCATCCATAAAGGATGTATCTCAAAAAAGGAATAGAACACAAAATGAAGAAGCTGGCAGAAGCAGCAATTTTGAGGAAAGAAATTAACATGTAAGTCTAAATAAGCACTGTCTACAAATCCATAATGATAATACTGTTTAATTTGGGGGGGTCTCAATCAAGGTTGAGTTAAAATAGTAGACAAAAATAACACATAAGAGGTGAGTAATGATATGTAATTGGTCTAACAAACTTTGTTTTTCCAGATCAGGGTATAAATAATGATTATAGTTCACCTTAATTAAGCATGTTAAGATTTAAGAGTAAACACTTATGAAAAATTGAAGGAATGGAGGAAGGAAGAAAGGGAGGGAGGAAGGGTGGAATGGAGGAAAAAGATGAAGTATAACTTCCCACAAGAAATATAGGAAAGAAAAATAAAGAAAACACAACTGAAGCAAAAAGGGGACAAGAAGGGAAAGGAGAAATAAGGAAAAAAATAAAAAATAGAAAGCACAAAATAAGATAATAGGCATAAAATCAAATGTATCTGCAGATATAATACATGTTAGGTAGATTAAGATAGGCTATGAATAGAAAATCTCAGATTGGATTTTTTAAAAATCTAGTTATAATCTTTTAAAACATATATACTATATGAAAAGAACAAAGAAATCTTTAAAATAAAGAAATTGACCAATGAGCTATCTGTAAAATATTGGCAAAAAATGGGCAGTATAGCAACAGTACTACCAGATTAAATAGGTACAGATGTATCTGATTTCACTGTTCATTCTACTGCTCAAAAGTAATCAATCACTTCTCTTTGCCAACAGAAGCATTCCCAGACACTATAGCATGACTTTCAATGTTCTTCACCTCTGGCTACAAACTCCCTTTGAACAGTTATGCTCATCTTTGCTCTCTCAGCTCCTATCACAAAGCTGATATATAGTTGACATTCACATATTTATTTAATCAGATGGAAAAAAACCCAAAAAAACCTCCCACTATCTATGGATCCATGGAATAGTTTTAACATTTACTTGCACAATGTCCTTTTCACCTTTTTTATAGGTATTTTTTCTTAAAAAAAATGAGAGAAACATATTTACATTGCAGATCTAATACATTGACGGCTAAGGAAAAATTCTTTCCCTCACATCTTTTCCTTCCTCTTTCCCGCACCATCACTGCAAGTATTAACCACAGACCTTCTTCAGGAGTCAGTTTATGGTGCATCCCCTTCCCATTTCTTAGACTCTCCTAACTTTCCCTACTTTATCCTGTTCCCTCTCCTCCCCTCTCCACTTCCTTGTCTTCCCCTGATGTCTCTTCACTCATCCCTTCTCATTGTGCATTGGTCAGGAAATCAAGCGATCTGGTGGACCCTGAGAGGTGTCCCCAAAATGAAGAAGTTGAGAATGGGAGTGTTTCCTATCTAGACTTGTGAGTTGATAATACAAATTGATGTATGTTTTATGGCTGGCCATAGTGAGCTGCCTCCCATGGGTGCAGATTAATGGTTCTTACACTATAAGGTATGTAGGATTCACTCATGGGAATGTTTTAAGAATTTATACTGTTTCCTAGAATACCTCCATAGTCACCCACCCTGCATACACTGGGAATTGTTGGAGTGCCATATTGTGTATCTATGTGGATATGTAATTAGAAAAAGCTCCCTAAACTATCCTAATAAAATTCCCTTTCCACTACCTACTGTCTTAAAAGAGAATCATTAGTAAAAATGGATCAATGTCAATTTCTCACACTACAAGATAAATCCTCCATACGCCATCCAATTAGGATCCTCATTTTCTACACCATGAGTTATGTAATGAAGCTCTGAAGAGGACGGTTGCATTTTCTAGAGAATGTTTTTTTTCCTATTGGGTAAAGAGACTTTAACTCGTTTGCTCTCAACCCTTAGTATGAATCAGCCTCAAGAGTGAGCCTTAAAAAATTTGATACATAAGTCTCACCTCCAGAGATAGCAGTTCAATTGGTTTGGTCTTGTTCAATCACTGGCCTCTTTGTTTTAATGCTTTTCAGGTAATTCTAATATGCATTTGGAGTTGAGGAACATTTCCCAAACTGTTCATAATTAAATGGGAAAAATAAATATGTGCTGTTTGGGAATTTTGTTCATATATTATGAAGAGTTGAGTTGGAAGCTTTCTTAGAATTTTTGTCAAAGAAATTGTAGAAATGAATACAGAGATGCTGTATGAACTTGATAGAGTGACAGCAAATTATTAGAGGTCCAAGTGCATGGAGTCATTGTCTGTAGATTGTAATAAATAAGAAATGTTGTGTGTAGTAAAGAAACAAGGAGAATATTCTGAATGAAAACTACTGAGAGCCCAGGGAAGGAATGGAAGAATATATAGAAAAGTAGATCAAGAATACATAGGGAAGAAACTGAAACAAAAAAGTGAAAAACAAAATGAAACAATAGGTAGACAGGAAAGAGAAAGGATGCACGACTTAAAATGTTAGTCAATTTTTTATTAATTGTTGTAACTTTCCACTACTCTACCTGATACCATATCCAGGTTTTTGGCCAATATTAAAGTAGTTATCCAATACACTCTTCTAAATTAATTTCCATTCCATGAAAAAATTTAAAGATGAATTATCATATTTAATGTGTATTCTTTACATTTATTTTTTTCGGATAGATTATTTTTACATGATAGAAATTTACCTTTAAATGGCATTTCAAAGATAGAAACAAAGACAGAACAATTAAATACAAAAACAAAAGCAAAACCTTTATTCTTTTGGCTTGATTGTAATGTGGCTTACCGTTCTTTATGGTAATAGCATTTTCCTGCATGCATTTCACCGGCACACTACAAGTCAATAGCTTTAGTATAAAGAATCTACATTTATCGTTGCTCGTGAAACACAAAATATTTTGCTGTTACTGGTAATATAACTTCACTACCTGGTTTTGTAGGGGAGAAAAAAAAGCTTGGATCCCATATTACATCTGATACAATTCTAGTGCCATACGGGTAAGTAAGAGTAAGATCTATCTGTGTAAACAAACATTGGAAAAGACTGATGATTACTGAATAAAAAGACTAGGTGGAAACATCTGATTCAAGCAATGCCAAGAATATAAACTGATTTTTCCTTAAGCCTCTTTCGATGATAAGGCATTACTATTCGAAAGCAAATAAACATTGGACTCAGTCTGAGATTTGTTTCACATTGAAATGTGTGCAAGTTTACAGTACTAATAAAAAAGCAGAAACCTACACTGCATCTTAGTCCTTGCTTCTTATTTTGTGAAGTGCTTTAATTTAAAAGTGCTAGGAAACAGAAACTAACAATAGTGACTGTGACATCAATCTGAAGATACTTTTAATTTCTCATTTTATGTACAAAAGGCTGAAAAATAAAATAAAATGAACTTTTTACAGTATTTATATTTTCTTAGAAAACTCTAACCATATATTTTAAACAGATTTAAGCAGCTTGCAACATGTTTGTACAGTCGGGCTTTTCACCATAGAGTAGTTCAATTAAGATTGGAAGAATAAAAAGCAAGAAGCTCTTCATTGTTTGCTGCAACCTATTGCTTAATGACATGAAGAATGAGGTCTTGGTAGAACAATTTGTTTCACTTTACCACTGACATATGGCTTCCCATATTAGACTTCTGAACAGTGGAAGGAATAAGATACAGCAGCATAGGCAAGATAAACATGCAGCAGTGGCGGCTTCAAACTATAATGGAACCAATTACATCATATTACCTGTTGTAAGCTTGCAAACTATACTTACTGTGGTACATATTTGATGCAAGAAATACTGTGCTTAAATCATCATTTTTGTTTGCTCAAACATGCACCACTGGGTAAAATTACTATTTACAAAGCAGACTTTTATTTTTTAAATTGACATATGTCAACCTTACCAAGAGCAGAAGATGGCTAAACAATACTGCAGGAAAAAGCAGAATCAACTTTATAAAGTGGTGGTGGGGATGGTTTTTGGTCAATTCAGGTTTCTTAGAAAGGACTGATAGGATATTTTTATTTTATGCCAAAGGACACTTATCAAAATGTTATAGTCATGCTGCTGGGACTCTGAATGACTATGTAATGGTATGTGTATAATCTGTGTGTGCATGTGTATATACATATATATGTATATACACACATATACATATATACATATATACATGTACATATAATGAGTTATGTAAAAATAAAATAACTCTTTAATGCTTGTGATTGTATGGGACATTTACAGGCACATTAAAATTTTTCTCAATGAGACACCTTAAAAAATATGAATAGCTATTTAAGCACCTCAAAAATCTAAAAACATCCCGAAACAAGAAGTAAACTCTTTCCTTTTGTGATGTGATATTTTTTCATGTGTGAATGAGAATTGCAGCATGCCTTCATTTAAAATAGATCCAGTTTTACAATAGAGAAATGTAGAATTCCCTCCCTTTAATCCCTCTCCCCAAACATAATCCCATTTACAAAAATAGTCACATATAATAGTAAACAACCTGTGAATTAAAAAGAAAAGTGATAAATTCACAGCACACATTTTGTAAAAATATGGCAGGTGTGGCAGTTAAAACATAAACAGTGGTGACAATCACTATCAAGTGTCACATGTTGAATTTACATAAAAATTTAACTTCCCTCCCCCCTTTAAATTGGTTCCTATAGTCTGAGTAGCCATTACGTCTCTGCTCTTCAGCAGTGTCAGCTGGTTGTGAAAATAGAAACCTCCTGTCAATACTGTTTCTCTAGTTATTGAGTCCCAGTTTGCTGACCAGAGGTCTCTGTCTTGTTATAGGCACTGACCTTAAGTATACATTTGTAAAAACAGTCAGTTTGGCATAGACCTCCTGTGGGAGTCCTGTTGACACAAATACATCACCATCACAGGCTGTAAACAATTGATCACGAAACGGAATATTCTTTGTTTCTTTCTACTTTTTACTTTCCCTGATATCTTTCCCTTTGTCTTCCTTTTCTGATTTGTCTTTTTCAAATTTTTCTTTTTCCGGTTTGGTCACGCTATCATACGAAGGTGGAGAAGTGGTGGAAGGTGTCACATCTGTTTTCTCTGGAGTTGAATTCTCATTTAGTTTATCAATGAGGGGATCTTCTTTGATAGGTGTTCCATCACATTCTTTGCCTTTGTCTTTCTTATATATACTTGAAACCTTCTTAACTTTTTGCTTCAGGAGGTAGCGCCTATAGGCCCTCTGGATAATGACAGCAGACACCTCCTCTTGTTTACGTTTCAAAGTGGTTGTGATGGGCTCATAGGAGACTTTGGAGGGGTTCGATGCCATGAATCGCTCTTCCATCTGTATTCGGAGGGCATCCATCTCTCCACTCTCACCCAATACACGTTTTGTAAAAGCAAACAAAATGTCAAGGCAGTGGATCCTGTCACCACTGACCATGGGCAGATCCATGGCAATGAGCTGAACTTTGTTTGGTTTTGCTATGAGAAGAGGAGGATCCAGGGCATCTGCAAAATCTGAGAGCTTGGCAAACTCTATGAACTGGGTTGCATCAGGATCAAACTTTTCCCAAACCTCGTAGAACATCTCAAAGTCATCCTCACTCAGGGGCTCTGCACTTTCTTCAGTAGCAACACTGAAGTTCTCCAGGATGACCGCAATGTACATGTTCACCACAACCAGAAAGGATATGATGATGTAACTGACAAAAAAGAAAATCCCAACGGATGGGTTCCCACAGTCTCCCTTGACTGAGCTTCCAGGGTGATCTTTTTCAGGGTCACAGTCTGGAGGTCCACTATTGAGAATAGGTGCCAGCAATCCATCCCAGCCAGCAGAGGTGGTGATTTGGAACAGGCAGATCATGCTGTTGCCAAAGGTCTCAAAGTT
Organism: Microcebus murinus; assembly: GCF_040939455.1. NCBI lineage: Eukaryota > Metazoa > Chordata > Mammalia > Primates > Cheirogaleidae > Microcebus > Microcebus murinus. The sequence continues at coordinate 44,932,948 of NC_134111.1, read as the reverse complement.
GAACATGTCATCAATTCCAACTTCCCTCTTAACATAGGCAAAGTTGGACATCCCAAAGATGGCATAGATGAACATGACCAGGAAGAGCAGGAGACCGATGTTAAACAACGCAGGAAGGGACATCATCAGAGCGAAGAGCAGCGTGCGGATCCCCTTTGCTCCTTTGATCAGACGTAGGATGCGGCCAATCCTGGCAAGACGGATCACACGGAACAGGGTCGGGGACACAAAATATTTTTCTATCAGCTCAGCCAGAAACATACCTGTGGAAAATCAATAAAAACAAAAATAACGTTATATTTAAAAGTAGCAAATGAAAGTTTACATTATAAGTGCTACCTAGTTTTACAAAATGTAAACATAAAAATTACATGCAAATAATCTGCAATATTTGTTCAGAAATATAAACTGGTATGTTTGGTGTTATAACATTAATGTCTGTATATTAAATGAAGATATTAATGATGATTTTTCCTTGTTCTAGAAAAGAATCTTTCAAAAGAATGAATGACTCAACCACTGAAGGTCTAAAGATGTCACAGTATACAGCAGCTGAGCACAGAAATGGATTTATATTTCCAAAACACTAGTGTTAGTACTTGCATAAGAACCAAAGGATAGGCATGTGATTTTGGATCAGGAATATGACAGTTCTTAAAAGTTGCAACCCTCTTTTATTTGGGAGGAGGCAGAACGATGTACAGAAGAAAATGCAGGCTTTGGAGACAGACATACTTGAGACTGAATCCTGGCCGCTCTTGATTTCATGCATCACTCAATGGAAATGATATAAACACTCTGTTGTTAAACTTAACATTTACTGAGTCTTTTCTTCATGCTAGGCAGAGTGCTAAATGCATTTACTTACATAATCTGATTTAATCCTCACAACAACACCTTGTAGAAATATTCCTTAAAGAAATAGGGATTGGAGAACTGAAAAACTTGCCTTCGGTTAGAGCAGGTAAGTAGTGGTTATAGGGAAGCTCCAGGTCAGATCTGTATGACCCCTAAGTCTCATCTCTTAATGACCATATTACTATTTACAGCACTGACGTGAAAACCAAATGGAATGATACATTGTTAGAATATTCCCTTCCATCAGAGAAAGTAGTATAAAGTGTGATATCCTATTTTTCTCTCTTTGTATATATTTCCTTGACTCAAATAAACTTTGTCTTAAATCTTCTTATATTTACTTCTAGCACCTCATTTAATATCTATACATAAATATTTAATATATATTGATTATAATGAATTGATTTTGGATTTTTAAACAGAATTTCTATTTTCAAAAAGAAATATTACAAACCATAGAAAAATATCTGAAACCAATGATAACAACAAGCTTACATATGTATGTACACACTCTTCCAATTATAAAGAGTACATACACATAAAGTACATACACATAAAGAGTACATACACAAGAGTACATACACACTCTTCCAATTATAAAAGACATATTTATGGATTATTTGACTACTTCTAATGATATATGTGTGTATGTGTGTGTGTGAATTATTTATAAAAATAAATTCTTTTTTTAACACATAATTTTATGCACAACAGGAACTTACAGAAATGACAAACTAAAGAATTGAGTGTTAAATTTTGATTTAGGAGTTCAGGATAAATAAGAAAGATTAGTAAAAAATCACCTCTAAAATGTTAAAACACAAATTGTTACTACTAAATTCCTTGAGTACCTCTTCTTACCTACAATGGAGAGAATGACCACCACAAAATCAAAAATATTCCATCCAATGGTGAAATAGTAATAACGAAGAGAGATTAGTTTCAGTACACATTCTCCAGTAAAGAGGACAATAAACACCAGATTAATCCAGTACAGAATGTTTGTCATTTCTTGACTCTGGTCATCGGTTTCCACCATCATGGTTACCATGTTGAGGCAAATGAGGATCATGATGCTGATATCAAAGACTTGTTTGGTTACAAAATCAAAGACCATTCCTTGGAATTTGTTCTGGAATAAACAATATGTAAAAGTTCCCTTAGAAACTTAAAAAAATTGAATTCAACTTATCTGATTTTTAACAAAGCCATGTGAAAATGTAGTTTTTATAAAAAAACATGGCATGTTTGTTTTATACTTGCAAGGAAATTTTTTATATGTAATATCCAACTTTTTTCAAATATATTTGTTTTATTTTTACTATTCATAATACCAGATTCTATAAATGCACTGTCTGTTAAGTACCACCTATCATGCTCTCAGGGCTCAGAATATCATCAAGATATGATGGATAGTTAATAAATATTTGCTACTATAGTAAATATTTTTATCCCATTTGTTGGGAGGGCATTAAATTTAACTTTAAAGAATAATAAACAAATACTTCTCCAGATTTTCCTCTTGTGTTTTTTTTCTTGTTTCTGCATTTATATTCTCTCACTAAAGCTAAATCATCTTAAATTCAATCTTAATATCCAGGTGAGAAGATGTTTTAAACATTATAGTTCAAAAAAAAAGGACAGTAATAGAAAAACTGGTAAAATCTGATTGTTCTATATTTTATTTAATAGTTCTATATTTTATTTAATAAATAAATAAAATTTTATTTATTTATTTATATTTTATTTAATAGTTCTATATTTTATTTAAATACCTAGGTAATTTTTTTAGTTTTGATAACTGATCTACAGTGATATAAGATGCTAAACTAAGGGAAAGTTAAGTGGAGATTATATGGGTAACTATCCTATAAGAAGTTACAGTTTGAAAAGTTATAGTTCACAATGTAGATATTAAACCTTTGGCTTAGTCAATTTGGACCTTATTTCCAAGTACTAACTGGCCTTGGGTCTTATGAAATTAAGTCCTCTACTTGTAAATCAGTTCTGATCATTGGTTCCTGTTTTGTTCCATTTTCCCTGTATCTGCTTTGTATTTCAGACACTCTAGGGCTTGGGTCTTGGCTTACCTCTGTTGGTCTTTCTCTATCTTTTCAAGAGTGTCTGCTACTCTGCTATCTATACACTTAATGGCTTGTTTTCCCAGATCCTGAAACTTTTATTGTTCTGGATTCTCCATGCTAGTGCTCTGTGCTCTCCCTGTGTGAGGCTTCCATTACTTCCAACAGAAATTTTTGGACCTCAGACACTACCTGTTCTATTTTGTTTTGCTCTTGTCTCTGAATACATACTTGCCCTGCTGGGCTGGACTTCTGTTTCTTCAGCTGAATCTGTCCTCCCAAGGGCCTCCTTCAAGCTAATAAGTGCATCTCAATTCAGTTCGAACCCCTCCTTCTTAGTTCTTATGTATTGTTGTTTACCTTTTCAAGTCTGGTATGTTCCTCTCTGATACTTCCTACCTACCACTCTTAGTAAAATACGTAGGTTTCACTGTATCATTTTACCTTGTTTAACTGTCTCCTCTATCTAAAACCAACTTCTCCTATTCCTTCTCTGGCTGATAAATTCTAACTCAATTTTAAGTTTTACATACTCTTTGCTCTCAGAAAACTTTGAGCTTTTATCCATCATTGTATTATGACATTGTATTACAAATAGTTTGCTTTTATTTAATTTTAGTTTTCTCCCTCTTCCATTTTTTAGAGGATCCTCAAGTGCAGAGCAGTATCATTTTTCTCACAGATATAGCCTCTAGGATGTATTAAGTTCTGCTTTAAATTTTATATCAGCACAACCAATAAAAATCTCCTTGGAGTCCCTGCCCATGTAGTTTTCCAATGGGATACCTCAATGTACAACTCCAGTCCTGAGTCACTGCTGCCTCCAATTTAAACCCTAGGGTGTAGAATGTGCTGGAAGAAGCTATATAACCCTGAAGGTTTGTTCAACAAGTATTTATGTTCTCTAACTTTATCTTGGTCCTCCAGATTAGCAATTAGCAACCTTTGGTCCCTTATTTGCTCCCAGGATAATTCCATACTCTTCAGAAATTCTATTCTCTTGCTCTCCATTTTTACTTCTTTTTTGAGAACATCAAGGTCAATCAGCGTAAAGAAACTCCTCTACTTCCTTTTGCATTTTATATTGTCTTGATTTCCACATTCTTTTCATATAGTACTCTAAATTCATTAGAAGACTCAGTCTCTTTTTCTCTCTAAATCTAACCTAGATTACTCTATCGTTATCCCACATCCTGAGCAACTTTATTCCATATTTAGTCCCTCTCTCTTCAATCTCTTCCTCTCCAGAACTCCTTTTGCTTTAAACCTAATCTCTTAATCTTAAGAAACTTCTATTTTACTACTTCTTCTAAATACTCATCACTTCCCTCCCTCCCTTCTCTTTCTCCCTGCCTCACTCTACTTTTGGATGCCAAATTCAACAAACTATAATCTCCAATTTTCTCATCACTGTGTCCCTTCTTCATATCCTGCATAACACCATTACTCATCTAGTTGCACAAAGCAAAGTTCATCAGTCCCTTGTTAGTTCCTTCTTTAGTTCCCATATTCAATTAATAGAAAAACTTTTAAATTTCACTCCAGTTATAGCTCATAAATCCATCCGCTTTTATTCATCTCTACAGCACTCCGGTTCAGGCTACCTAAGACACTAAGACCAATTTCTTTAGATTCTTCTGGTATCCTTGACTCATCTAACCCAGAAAACCTTATGTCTACTGCTCACTAATTCAAATACATCACTATTCTCCATTGATACTGTTTCTATGGCTTTGGAATCTACATTTTCTCATAGAGAAATGTTTTCTGCTTTTCTTTCCATCCATTCAAACTATTATTTCCCAAAGACTATACCTGAATTTTACATTTCTTATGTTTTATCCAATATAGATATCTGCTTTTTCTGAGCTACTGGCTGACTTACAAACTGAACACTTGATCATGGCCAGTTTGATACTGTCACTAATGGATTAAGAGAATCAAGATTCCTGGGGAGCATTGCATTGCCTTATACCATGTATACCTTGGGGGAGGAGTTCTGAGCCTTAGTATCTGAGGTATTCCTTCAGGACTGATGGAAAATCTCAGGGATTGTCCTAAAACAATTCCCTGTAGCAGCCAAATAGAACCAGCAGTCACTGGTAAATACACAATTGGAAGAACCATAAAAAATTATAAAGAGCATGATATCATCTCTTTTAAGGGCAGGACAGTAGGAATATGAGGTTTGGCTACTTATTTTTAACAAGAAAAAACAAAACCTATGACCTGTTTTGTTAATGATCCACTCAATCTGCAAAGTTGGACAGAAAATAGGGCCTGAGATATATATCAATTATTCCAATCAGTCCCCACTGCACACTGAGAACATGGAATATTTCCACATTATGTATGTATGTATGTGTCTTCTTCTCTACATGATTAGAAGCTCCTCAATGACATCAATTTGTGTGACAGTACTTAAGTCTGAAATTTTTATTTATATTTTATATGTTTATAGGTGAAATATGTTATATATTTTATAATTTATACATATTATGTATATATAAAATACATATATTCAGGCTATTTAGGACAGCTAGTCACATTGTTAAGGTAAAAACTTTGTGTTGCAAATTCACAAAATACTAGTTTCTAGCAATCTTGGCTGTATAAGTGATAGATAACATAGCTTTGACTGGCAATAAAAGTATACTATTCTTACGGCAGGTCGAGGTATGGGTTTTTGTGGCTTCTTAGAACCCAGTTTTTTCATTGCATTGTAGTATTTCTTCTGTTCTTCTGTCATAAAAATGTCTTGACCTCCAAAGTAAAGAAATGAAAGCAAAACTTGTTAAAATCATGATCTTTGTTGGCTATAAAACCCACCGTAATAATGGGTGAAAATTGGCTCCTATACTTCATTCTAATGTTGCTAAAATCTGTATTTATGGAGATGCATATATTCAAAATATAAATTATGCCATATTGGTCAGTCATATTTCTTAACTAAAAATATCAAAACATACTGAGTTATCAATTACTTTAAAACTTATAGTTTATTAATTCTCTCAAAATAATTTCTGAATTTGATATTCTTTTCTTTTGGTGATTGCATTTTGGAGTCTAAAGGAAATAGTGTGACATATTTAGTTCAGATGTTAGAGCAAAGATGAAGTTTTAATATACTTATCTTCTTTTTCTGTTGGTTGAAGTTATCTATGATGACACCAATGAAAAGATTCAAAGTAAAGAATGAACCAAAAATAATAAAGATGACAAAATAAAGATACATGTACAGATTGTCTTCATACTTGGGTTGTAATTCTACCTACAAAATATGAAAAATGATAACAATTAGATCTAATACTTGTTTCATAAAAAGCACATCAGTGAATTTTCAATTCTCTAAGCATGTTTCAATCCTGGAAATGAAAAGAAACCAAACATTAAACAGACTTTATGAACCTTCAAATCTTGCATGCTTGCTCAAGAGTCCTGTAAGACTAATCACTGACTTGGGAAAATGAAATAACTCATAGAAAAGTCTGAATAATTAAAAATAATTTCACATAACAACTATCTAGATTATGAATGCATTTTTCCTTTGTAAACAAAGATCCCAACATGATGTGCAAATTAAGGATTTCCTCTCCCTACAGAAGAGATGTTAGAATCACAGTATTCAATGTTAAAACCTTTAAGATTTACCTTTATTTGGCTCAGTTTTTTCATATGTAAATTGGAACTAATAGAACCTAAACCTAATAAGGTAGTTGTGAAAATTAAATATATTAATATATGGAAAGTGCTTAGAACAGTGCCTGGCCAGTAGTAATCACTAAGTATGAGGGTTTGATGTATATTACACATTTCTTTAGATAGGCTAGAATCATCATGTCTGTATGTAGGTATAGGGGTAGGATCTTTCTTTTCTGAAAATGAGTCTATTGATTCATCTATTCATCTATTCAGTAGGCACTGCTTCTGTAACAATGATATCCTCCCTTGTCCAGACCACTTTTGATTAGTAAAAGATGTGATAGTTGGTTTGAGCTTTGTAATCTACAGTTCAAATCTCACAGGACATTGTTCTAACCCACTCAGTTAACCAATCATTGATAATAATGGGTGCAGCTACTGACCCATTGTATTGTGAAATCAAATTTAGAGAGTTTTAACCAACATGATATTTTTTTCTAAAAAAAATAAAATAGAAAATATCAGAAATATTGTAAAACTATGTATTCTTTGATGAGACTTACTTATGCATGTATGTGTTTAGTGGACAGTGATATAAAATTATATTTCTACTTCTTTTTAAATAAAAGACAGTACACATACAGGAAAGTGCATAGCACAGAAATGTAAAATGTAATATATTTTTATAAAGTGAAATCCACAGCCGAAGACATTGTCAGGATCTCAGAAACCCTTAGTGTATCCTTCTCAAAAATAAATTCTACCATCCCTTCTAGAGGAAATCTTTATCCTGACTTCTGTGATAATTATTTCCTTGCTTTTTCTTTAGTGCTGACATCTAAGCATGCATGCCTGAATGGTAAGTTTAGTTTTGTTGACTTTTGAGCTTTATATAGATGAAATCATAGTATGTGTCTAGTTTTTTTTAACTCAATGTTATATTTTTAAGATTCATCTATGTGGTTGTATATGGCTGTATTTATTTCAACCACTATATAATAACTATTTGTCCATTCCTACTATTTTTGAATTGTTTCCAGTTTTCACTAGTGAAAAAAATTTATGTTTATTCTTATACAAACATTATCCTATCCATGTACACAAGTTTCTATAGGATATATTGCTAAAAGTAGAATTGCAGGGTTAAAGAATATCTTGAACTTTTCAAATAATGTAATAATGCCCAACAGTTTTTAAAATAATATTTATCTATTTTTTCCTACCAGCATTTTAGGAGAGTTCTTATTGCTCTTTTTGCTTGGTAACACTTGGCATTTGGTCCAGCTTTAGCATTGCCAATCTGGCAGGTGTGTGGGTGATGTCTCATTTTTGTTTAAAATTGCGTTTCTTTGACAACTAATGAAAGTAAGAGCCAGCAAGTTTTCATAATTTTACTACTCAATTGTATTTTACCTTTTGTAATGCACTTGAATGTAGAAGAGTTTTGTGGCAAACAGTGTGTGATAAGTTACTAAGGAAGACACTGAAAGTAAATTGCATGTCATATAAGCTGTTGAGAAGGCAGGTGGAGAGAGCTTCAAAGGAATTAATTGAAGAAGTAGGAAACTACTGGTTATGAGTGCATTGTTTGTAGTCAGAATTCAAAAACATGTTTTACCATTTAATGCGGTCAGCCTCTTTGCTTCAATGATAAAATGGAGTGTCACCTATATAAGAAGGTTGTTATTTAGGATTATGTGAGATAATGTAAGAAAACCCTTAGCATAGTGAGTAATAATAAATAATTATTATCATTCATAAAAAGCTCATAACTGGGATTCCTGATAGCACTTACAGAGATACAATGCAGGTCTCTTAGTATGCGCATGCTCTCTCTGTTTATATAAGGTAAAAAAAAAACAAACAAAAAACCCCCAGGAATTCTTCATTCAGAAAGCTAGTTGCTAGTACTAGGGAAATAGCATTTTGAGCTTTATTACCATGCTGTGGCATACCAGAAATCAATCTTTTTTTTCTAAAGTGTGATTTCCTTCCTCATTAAATAGTGAGAAATTAACGGAAATTGTAGAACAATTTTCAAAAATACTGATGTGTATAAGTATAACATGTATACTATGAAAATTCCTCCCTTCTACCAAATAATCTCAGTTCCCAGAGAGACACACTATTGCTTTTTGTTTATTTTTTTCTTAATTTTTTTCTCTACTATTAGTCATATCCTTCTTATAACAAAAAAGATAAAAAGCTGGAGGAAATCTATGACAGATGAAGGAAATTGCCTGGGAGAATTTCTAACGCAAAAATGGCCAGTACAATCAGACTTAAAAATAATATGTCTCATTTTGCAAATACAGTCAATACATTTTCATGTCAGGTGCCATACTAAATACTAGAAATATGTTAAAAGATTCACAATGAATAGAGAAAAACATTCTAATCAAATTTTTAAAGAAATAATTTAAGATTAAATATTTTATTTTTGTAATACAGATATGCTCTATAAAATGATCCATAGTTTTATTTTATTGACAATAGCAATAAATTAAAATACTGTGGAAATATTCACTCGATCAAATTAAACAATTTCCCTCTAAATAGACTTACATTTCGTGAGTCAACAGCTGCATACATGATATCCATCCATCCCTTAAATGTGGCCTGTAAAAAAGTCATATCATTAAGTTTTTCCCCCATATTATAATGTTAGAAAATAAGTATCAGAGTAATAGACCAAGACTCAATTTGACCTATATTCAAATACAGGTATTTAAAATAGTTTGAAGTTAAAGTTTAAACTTTTTGGGCAATGTTTTATGATATATGCATTGAAAATACTTCAATTTTATATTCTCCTATAACTCTTTATATGCATATATAAATTATACATCTATAATTAAATCATGATCAACTATAAAAATATGCTATCATAAAAGCAATGTCAACAATCTTCAACTCTGATGTGATTATAAGAATTTATATGAAAATTGGTGAAATAATTTCATGTCTATAGTACCAGCATGAGACAAGTTTAGGGTTATTTGATCTTAATGTTTTCTTTTCTACTTATTCTTTTCTTATTTTCCTTCTATTTTTGAAACTTTCAGAATATTACATGGGTACAAACATTTTGGTTACATAAATTGCTTTTGTACCATTTGAGTCAAAGTTACATGTGCCCATCCCCCAGATATTGTGCACTGTACCAGTTAGCTGTGAATTTACCCATCTCCATGTGCACATGAGTGTTGATCTATTAGTTCCAATTTAATGGTGAGCACATGTGGTGTTTGTTTTTCCATTCTAGTGACATTTCACTTAGAAGAATGGTCTCTAGTTCAATCCAGGTTAATACAAGACATATTAGTTCATCATTTAAAAAAAATCTTTTCTAAATGGTATTATTACCAATCATCAATCACAAGCATTTACTTTTGAAATATCCTCAATATTTTTAAACATACTATTTTGAAGCAATTATTCTATAAGAAACAGCAGTTTCTTTATCTGAAAACAAATATATTCAACTGCATTTACTCTTTTAAACATGTGTTTTCTGTTGTGTGGATATAGTAATCCTGAAAACAAAAGTCTTGACGGGGCCTGGTGGCTCACGCCTGTAATCCTAGCACTCTGGGAGGCCCAAGCGGGGGCGGATTGTTTGAGCTCAGGAGTTCAAGACCAGCCTGAGCAAGAGCGAGACCATCTCTACTAAAAATAGAAAAATCAGTGGGGTGTGGTGGCATGTGCCTGTAGTCCCATCTACTCAGGAGGCTGAGGTAGGAGGATTGCTTGAGCCCAGGAGTTTGAGGTTGCTGTGAGGTAGGCTGATGCCAGAGCACTCCAGACTGGGCAAGAGAGTGAGACTCTGTCTCAAAAAAAAAAAAAAAAATTCTTATACATGTTTTTAGTTTCTTAATTCCATAGGGGTGCTGCACTCCCCCTACTATTCCTATAGTATTGAGGATTGTGTAGATGCATTGCCTCCAGGAGCCAGTGGGTGTGACAGACTGTGGTCAGTTGAGGAGCTGAATGAATTCTTAAGAATTTATAGCAGACATAATAGTCTTGATTTTCATTTGTAAGAGAGCAATCTTTCTATCTGAAAGTGTTCAACTAGGAGGCAGAAAGGTAGGAACCGGGTGGGCGTCTGGAGGAGGGTGTGCAGATGAGGGGTCTGGTGGTGTTGGTGGTGAGGTTTGGGTGTGTGGACACCTGACAAGGGTTTAGAAACTGTCTGGGACTTGAGAAGGAGTGTAGAAATCTACCACTCCCCCAACACGTACACATCTTTCCAACCTCCCCAGAACCAGCATCTCTACTTCACCCAGAGTAGAGATGGGGGAAAACTATGGGAACCTAAATAGAAAGGCCAGTAACAAAGGACTTGTTCTGGGCTACCTAGTGCATATTCTGAGAGACTATGAACTTCATTGAGCCATCTGGTTTCCAGTATTGTGCTTAAAAGATAGTTCAGTAATCATGAAGAAGGTGGCCATAAAGAAGTATTTGCAAACACTGAAGAAGAAGAATTTTATTTTATTCTTTTTATATTGTTTATTGCATTGATATAATGTTCCTAAAAAGTATATGCATTTTTGTTTTAATTGCCTTTTAAAAATTATTATTTTTTAATTGACAACTAAAAATTATATATATTTATGCTATATAAAACAATGTTTTAATATATATTGTTTAATGGCTAACTCAAGCCAATTAACATATACATTATCTCACATACTTATTTTTTCATTATGAGAAAACATTTAGTTACTTAGTGATTTCCAAGTATATAATCCATTTCTATTAACTATAGTCAGCAATGCTGTACAGTAGATATCCAGAAGTTATTCCTCCCTATCTAAATGAAATTTTGTATACTTTGATCAACATCTCCCATTCCTCTACCCCCAACACCTGCTGATCATATCCACGCTCTTCTTCTTAAGATTCTACATATAAGCGAGATTATGCGGTATTTGTCTCTCTGTGGCTGGCTTATTTTATATAACATAATGTCTTTCGGTGTCATCCATGCTGTTGAAAGGATTGACAGGATTTCCTTCATTTTTAAGGCTGAATATTATTTGTGTGTGTGTGTGTGTGTGTGTGTGTGTGTGTGTGTGAATACACATATATGTGTGTCACATTTTCTTTCTTTATCTTTTGATGTACATTTAGGTTGCTTTCATATCTTGGCTATTGTATATAATGCTGCAATGGACATGGGAGTGCAGATATCTCTTTGATATACTGATTTCATTTCCTTTGGATATACACCGAGTAATGGGATTGCTGGATCATATAATTCTACTATTTTTTATTTTTTTTAGCAAACCCTATACTGTTTTCCATAATGGCTATATTAATTTACATTCCCATCAACAATGTGCAAGGGTTCCCTTTTCTCCATATTCTTACCAACACTTGTTTTATCTTTTGTCTTTTTGATAATAGTCATTCTATCTCATTACGGGGAAGAAGAATTTCAGGCTTATTTAAATTATACATCACAGAGAATAATAAAGTGGTTACTTACTACTTGAAGCAGAGAAAGATATCCAAGTCCCACATTATCAAAGTTTACTTTCACATTTTTCCACCGGGCAGTCTGATTGCTCTCTATGAGGGCTTTACATTCACTATAGTTGTTGACCACGCTTACATCAAACATCTCTCCAGTAGTATAGTTAATACAATGGTAAAACTTGCCAGCAAAGAGATTCACTCCCATGATACTGAATATTAGCCAAAAGATCAGACAAACCAGAAGTACATTCATTATGGATGGAATGGCTCCTAAAAGAGCATTTACAACAACCTGGCACAGAATGAGAAGGAAAAATAAGTAAAAGGTCAAAAACAAATAATTACTTACTTTTACTTATTTTTAAACATAAAAATAACAGCCAACTGATAGAAAATATGTTCATTTCAAAGTTGAATACTGGGTAGAAACTAGAGTCTGGTAGCTCCAACTAAGAATTTTAAAATTATAATTCAGAAGAGTATAAAATAAGTTTTATATTGTAGAATGTTTTCTCAAGAGGTAAGGGTATACAGGTTGAAAATTTTCCTCAAAGAATGGAACTAATAATAAATGCAAAGAATAATTAAGAGTAAAAATAGTGACATGAGTATAGAAATAAGCTCATCATGTGAACATTTCAATTGTTTTTAAAAACATGTAAACTCTACAATCTGCTATCCAAAATTCGAGCGCAAATGAGAACACTTGGAGACCAAATTCTACACAGAAAATATAAAAACTGGCAGGGCACAGTGGCTCACGCCTGTAATCCTAGCACTCTGGGAGGCTGAGGCAGGCAGATCACTCAAGGTCAGGAGTTTGAAACCAGCCTGAGCAAGAGCGAGACCCCCATCTCTACTATAAAGATAGAAAGAAATTAATTGGCCAACTAATATATATAGAAAAATTAGCCAGGCAGGGTGGTGCATGCCTGTAGTCCCAGCTACTAGGGAGGCTGAGGCAGGAGGATCGCTTGAGCCCAGAAGTTTGAGGTTGCTGTGAGCTAGGCTGACGCCAGGGCACTCACTCTAGCCTGGGCAAGAAAGTGAGACACTGTCTCAAAAAAAAAGAAAATATAAAAAGTATTCCAGTGCTGAAAGTTTGATACGCTTTGTTTATTAAGTCTACTACTGCAAAAACTGATTTCAAGTTGGTAAAGTGAAAAGAATTGAACAGCTAACAATTCCTTATTATGTAACCATTCATACACAAACATACACAGACCCACATCTACATATACTATTCATTTTTGGTTATATTTGCAACATTCAGATGGAGTCTAAGTAACTATTTTCAAATATCACAAAAAACATTGTTTCCTAAAAGTTCCCTTTGAACAGCTAAAACCACGGGAGACACGTCAGTATCATTTTCTAGGTGGGGAGGGCTTGTGGTCTCAGGTTTTGTGCCCCAGGGGATGACAAATGTCAGCACAAATTCTTCCCTGTTCCTTTGTACCACCTTTCTAAATGAGTGTTAGATTCCCACAGTTGACCTACTTTTTAGCCATCTCAGCCTGTGTTTGAATACTAAGAACCAGATTCAGTCTTCAAAGGGCTCCAAGTACATCACATGGAGCAGTGAAGAAATGATGAGTAATGATTTGGTAGTTTTAAATTATAGTGAGTAGGGTTTCCTGCACATTTATAAATAGAATGAACATAACTAATCTTGATTCAAATCAGCAGCCTACACAATCTGATAGAGATTTCCCACCAAGTGAAAATCTGGTTAATTAGAAACAGTCACTCAAGCATTATATTCTGTGATATATACCATGCCAAGTATTATGGACATCTGATAAATATTATTATTGATTGATTGGTATGTCAGTATGAATATATTAATAAAAGACACAAATTCTCCATACGTTTTTCATTTCTAAAGTACACAATGTCAGTATGTTCTCAATTATAATTGCAACAAATTCTAAGCATTTGGTCTTACCCTCATTCCTTCAAACCGGGATAAGGCTCTCAGGGGCCTCAGAGCTCTTAGTGTCCTGAGGGACTTGATGGCACCAAGTTCTGAGTAACCCAAGGCATTTGCAGTTAAGCTAACCAATGAGACCTACACAGAAAAAGCAACACAATTGTCTTACATACAGACAAAAATGGCTACGTAGTTCAACCTAGCTCTATGCAATAAACCAGTAATTCTCAAATTTCAGTGAGTTTTGAAATCACCAGGGAGGGGGGCTTGTTAAAAACACTGATAGCTGGCAAAGTCTGATTTAGTAGGTTTGGGGTGGGGCCTGAGAATTTGCATTTGTATAAGTTCCCTGGTGAAACTAATGATGCTGGGCTGTATACCACGTTTTCCTAACCACAGTCACAAGCTTATTACAAAAAAAAAAAAAAAAAAAATGGTATACATTCTCTCTTTTCAAGATTCTTGACAGGTAACCTTTTTGAAAAAATTAAAAGAAAAGCCAGAAAAAAAAGAGAGACAGACAGACAGATAGAAATGTGATGTTCATCTACAGATCTCTAAAAATTTATTTCTGTGTCATTTCTCATATTGTTTAGCAGAACTGAAAGGGAAATTAAAACTTGGTATACAAGTAAACTATGCAAACCACTGGTGAACAATATTAACATCAACATATTTATAAAGGCCCAGGCTTAAATTAGTGAATTCAAAAAAGTTGAGATTTTAGTATAACTAATTGGGAATTACAAGAAGTATGTTTTCTTTAGTAGTTCATACGGATGACTAATGTAATTGATAAAAATTCTAAGGTTTCAGCTTAAAAGAAAAAGAAAAACTGTCACAAATGACATATACAAGTCCAATTTTCTTTGAAAATATATAAAAAATTCATTAACATTATATAAGCTAAGATGAGATATTTTGTCCTAAAGTGCACCTGAATTTCAAAAGCAGATAAACAGAAATAAATGTGTAATATAGCTTTTAAGAGTATGGTGTTAATAGATACTTGAAAAAAGTATTTTTCAATAAGAATAAGTGAAACACACAAAATTATTGCAAAGAAACTGGACTTATTCAAACTAATTTTGCACATGCAATTTGAAAGTGAAACTTCTTGTGTACAGAAAAAGAGATGGACATTTTATCTTACGTGGTTTATATAGTTTATAAAAGCTAAACTTTTAGTCTTTATAAGTCCCCTCTTCACAGATAATTGAAAAATAGTTACTGAATTATCATGAATTGTGAATATTTTCTGCATATAAGGTATGAGGACCTGTGATACTTTACCTTCTCTGAAGACAGAACCAAAAAGAGATAGGCATTAGTTAAAGGATGAAAGATAAAAGTTAGACATATGAAAAATATTCTGAAGGGGTAGTATTGATTGGCCTATTACAAGAGATAGTAAAATATCCAATTTTATGTGACTTGTGTAGCTAAATGTGAAAAGGAGATACATTCAGGCCTTCTTTTCCTGCAGCATTTCAGCAATCTCTTAATTGGTCCTTTGGTCTCTAAATAATCCTGTTTCTATTCCACCATTCACACCCCCACCAAACTTCTCTCCCTAAAACATCAAGCTGGTCTTATCACCTTTCTATACGTAATTCTTTAATACTTCCTCTTTACTAAATCATGAGCCTAAATTTCCTTGGATGGCATCTCAGGTTCTTTAAGCTGTTAACTTACCTGTCTTACCTTATCATCCAATTACAAATGCTTCCCCTCACCCTCTGGCTCTCTGCGCTTACCCTAGAGGACCACTCTTTTCTGGAACGGGCCCTGCACATCATGCATCAATGTTTTAACACATGTGCTGCTTCCTCATCTGTGCCTGCTGAAACTCTCCTTCCTCAAACTCCAGCTCACACTCCACTTCCCTCATGAAGCCTTTCCTCCTTCCTCAAGGGAAGGGAATGAATGGCACTTATAATCACAGGTGTCAACTTGGCATTGTATGCATATCTGTCCTCACTATTTGACTGTAAGCTCCTACAGGATCAAAAAAACGACTTACTTATATTTGTGTCTTTCATAACAAAATAGGTGAACGATAAGCACATTTGATTTAAAGCAAAGTATTGATCAGTTTAATATACTATCATAATAATTTTCTTAAATCTGAAAAGGTAAATATCAGAGTATTTTAGGTAATATGAGTGCTAGCTGCAGGATAACTAGATTTCTCTTAAGCATTTCTTTGTATTCAAGTAGTGTTTACTTAATGCAATATCCTTACATAGATACAGTAAGTGTCAGATGTTTTTATTATAAATTTTCCAACCTATCATAGCCATATATAGAATATAGAGAAAAAGGGTATCATACATAAATCCATTATACAATTAAAGGAATGGTTATAGTTTGGGTGCATTTTCCCATTATTTGTAATGTCTAAATATACATAGTTTTCAATATTATTTATTGTCTTATTTTATTGCCAGAAGACTTTGAATGTAATTCTGCATGTAGCCTTTATATGTTAAATTTAATAGCATATTTGTCTCATATTCAATTATTTTAAAATCCTCATACTCTTGCTTTATTTCAACACCAGTGTAGTTTGATAAAACCTTTAAATAATTGGTCAATAGCCAGTTTGTTTCTAGCATTGTAAAAATCCAGTGATGTCTCTTGAGTTTTGGACTTTCAAATTTCTTTATAATTAACAATCCATATGTGTGATAAAAAATTCTCAGCTGGCTCTAGTGATGACAAAGATAATAAATATCAAAGATGCCCAGGAAGAATTGAAATACAGCTATTTTGTGAAACATGAGAGTAAAGAAAGCAAAATTTCTAAGCTCATATATTATTTTGTATAACTTGAAATTTCAAATATTAATTTGACACTAAATCAATAACTATAATAAGATGGCATTTGTTTCATCTATGAAAGTGTATATTATTTAAGTTGGCAAAAAATTGTTTTGGGGTATCCTCTCACTGGGAAAGGAAACATCACTTATATTTGGTTTGATGTAGTATTTACTGAATGCCTACTATGTGCCAAGCGCCATGGCTAGACTAGTACACATCATCACATGCCAACAAATGAAACAGAAAACTGCAAAATACTCACGTCAACAATCAGGAAGTCTAGCCAGCACCAGGCATTGGTAAAATACATTTGAAAACCATATGCAACCCACTTTAGCAGCATTTCCAGGATGAATATGTAAGTGAAAACCTTGTCAGCATATTCCAACATGGTCTTAATGGTTTTTCGCTGCTCAATATATATATCTTCAAAGGCCTGTAAGTGAAAGAATTCTATCAAATTTTATTGTCACCATCAGTCTCAAATTGATGTCTTCTTAGAAAAGAAAATGATCCAAGCCTATTAGCAGGTGCCTAAGGCTGAAAGGCTTAGTGATTCTTATGGCTGCATTTTACTTTATAGCTATCTGTACACAAATGACTATTGACTGGGTGTTTCAATCAATCAAAGAATTCAAACAATTTTTAAATTTTGGTATCACAGTGTCCCAAAAGAACCTGAAAGTTTTGAGAGATTGCCAGTTAATTCTCTCTAGAGCAGAAGGTGGACAGTCATGTGGGAGTAGCTCTGTCTTGTTCAGTGCAGGCACACTGGAATGTGCCCTCCCAGTAATGCAGACATAAGGCAAGGAGGACCTTCAGTCTAGGGAAAAGGGAAGGAATTGCCATGTCTCTTTCTCTCTTTCTGGGCACTTGTGGGTGTATGTCTGGAAGTTCCTTCTTACATAACTTTGCAGAGCCCTTGGAAAAGGGTAGAGAACTCATTTGCGAACCCCCTGAAACTTCTGGAATGAAGAGACCCATCTATCCAACTCAACCTACTTATAGGAAAAATTATCAGGGGGATCTTGTGGCCTAGATCAAAAACAAGGGAAATTTTTCTTTTTTAGAGAACAAGGGATCAGGGCTTGTGACCAGGGCTTCACACAAAGACATAAAGGCTTTTGGGCTCAGCTTATAAACCTTTATGGGCTTATAAGACTTATAAGCTTATAAGCCTTTGGGGCTCAGCTGAAGCTGAAGCCCCTCAGAAGCCAAGCTACTGTCCCAGCATGTTTGTGCCCTTTGGTGAGATCTGACTGGGCAATAGCTGAGAACCAAGAGCTAACATAGCAAGGACACTAATCACTGATGAGATTTCATAGTTCCCTTTGTACTTGGCATTAAAAAGCTAGGCGACCCTCTTTGGATTGAGTCAGTACATGACAGAACACAGGAATCCTAGTCCAATCAGAAGTGGGCCTGGAGGCCTCCAGATACAATGGAATAATCTTCCTAGTGAAATCAACTCACCAAATACTCTATTAACTAATTGAAAAAAAAAATAAGAAAAATGCAGCCACATTTGTGTCAGCATTTGGGAAAATGGGTCACACCATTTTCATTATATTAATAAATACTTTGACCAAATTGATCATTCCATTGAATGAAATTAGACATAAATTAAGTTTATAATGCTTTCACTTTGCTACAAGTCGGTAATTAAGCTAGCCTCCTATTTGCCACTCACTGTGGTTGGCAGTAGCAAATCAGTGTGAACCAGACAGATGAGTTCCCTGCAGCATGGATCTTATGTGAAGCAGTTTGATATTTGGCTGATAATCCTATATCACATCTACATTGCCATTCTTAATAAGAACTGCCTATGATGACTAGAAGTCAGAATTAAGCATTATGAGAAACCATAATGATCTGAGTTTGATTTCATCTGAGGACTACACCAGACACAGTGACAAAAGTTGCTATTTATTGAACCTCTCGCACTGTGCTAAACATATCACACATACTTTCCTTCATTCTCACAAACACCTCATTTAAAAAATGGGTAATATGAGGTTAATCAAAGGGAAAGGATTTCAGTGAAAAGATGAAGGAGTGGACCACGTATCACCTACCAGAGCCCCGCTGCTCAGCAGAATCATGAAGACAATGAAGGTTTCAAACCAATTGTGCTCTACTATCTTATAGCAAGTTTTTCTCAAATTCCACCAGAGTTTCCCTTTGCCTTCTTCTATGCTTATCTGACAACATTTGAACTTCCGTACACAGTCTAAAATATGTGACAGCAAATAGAGAAAAAATAATTACTCTTTGATGATGTAGATTTGTGTTGGTGAGAGATTCTTCTACATTATTACCTGATAATATATTGTAAATAATTTATTTTTTAAGATGGCTTCCACTTATAGAAATCAAAATCATCTATATGTTTTTTAATCATTTGTTAAAAAAATATTTATTTTTATGTTTAAATGACTACTATAATGGATTATATTACTTTATAAAAACATATATAAACATTGGAAAAACCAAAAGAAAAATACAATTACCAAAAGTTGATATTTCCATCCTGCCCTTATTTTATGAGTGTAATTCCACTCTATATGGACAGTATTTTTTTTTGAGACAGTCTCAATCTGTTGCCTTGAGCAGAGTGTGGTGGTATTAGCCTAGCTCACAGCAACCTCAAACTCTTGAGCTCAAGTGATCCTCCTGCCTTAGCTTCCCGAGCAGCGGGGACTACAGGTGTGTTCCAGGATGCCCAACTAATTTTTCTATTTTTAGTAGAGACAGGGTCTTGCTCTTTCTCAGGCTGGTCTGGAATTCCTGAGCTCAAGGGCCCTTCTCGCCTCCTAGAGTGCTAGGATTATAGGCATGAGCCACTGCACCCCACCTATGTGGACATTACATATGTGTGAATTCTGATTAGTTCATAAATGGTATAATAAATATTTCTCATCTTATTACAAGTAATAAGATGAACTATTTCATAATATTTCTCTAAATAAGATTACTAAAATTTACATAGCTATTCCGCTATTATTAGACATGTATTGCATTTAATTCAGGTCATTACCAGTAGCAATGTAATAAACAGCTTTGTATAATTTGTGAACTACTAGATCAAAGACTCTTCAACAAATGTTTATTGAATAGCTGCTGTAGTCAAAGAATTGAATTGGACAAATTATACTATAGCATGTAAAACATAGGCTTACCCTCCAAAAATGCATTTTAAGATGGGGTGATTTGTCTACAAATTCTATAGGTATAGGAAGCAGCAATTATCACAAGACAAAGTACTATGAGAGTTCTTCCATAAAGTTTAATTTGTGAGCTTTATGGAGGAGATGGATTTGAACAAAAATAGGTAATAAAAACGTTATATTCATTTTATTATACTCATAACCTAGGTCTTATACTCATAACCTAGATCTTGAAGGCCATATAAGAATCATACCTAGAACATGAAGCTATAATGATGTAGAAACAATGATACAAGCAAAACTTAATGGAAGGAAGGTATGTGAGTTTCACAGAAAAAAGTAGAAGTCAAGACTGGAAAAGTATACAGCTTAGAGCCCAGTGTTTTAGGTGGCTTGATACACAGCATTATTATTATAATGGATAACTGATCCATACTTCAAATAACATAATTTTAGCTTTCTTCAGAAAATCCTATTGAGATTACTCCAATGACATGTTGCCCCATATCATATGACTCACATCCTATTTTGACTCTTTTATTACACCTATCTTTGTTCAGAAATAGTAAAACATATTTGACCTTAACTGATACAGGGAACTATTACTCGAGAACAGATTTAAATGTACATTTCTCAATTAGTACCCATTATAGAATGACAAAGTACCCACTACAGAATGAAAAAGTAAATGGCAAATTACTTCTTTCATTTCCTTACATCTTTTCTTTTATTTTTTTAAACCTATAGAGAGATACATGTGATTTGGTTTTCTGTCATGTAAGATAGAGTGCCACAGAAAAGCCACTTAGTAGCATTTCTTAGAGTTGACCAAGATCTATAAAAATAACAATACTTAATTATGTAAATTAAACTTTGCCTTTTAAAAATTTCCTTTGCTTTGACATACAAAATGTAAAAAATTAGCAAAGAAATGAACAGTTGGTAGACAGTTATAGATAATTACTGTGTAGATAGGTAGCTGATAGACAGACAGCCATAGCTGGAACACATGAATAGAGAAAAGGAGACTTCTGACCATAAGCGTCATTGTTTTGCTTACCTTCTGTAAAACAGGCCTCAGGTTCCAGGGATTCTTCAGGTTCAACCTCAGGTTGTTCTCCCTCAGCGGGAGCTCCTATATCAACTGTGCTGCCTTCAGATGAACTAGTAGTTGCATTTAGCTTCTGAAAATCAATCCCACAGAAACGCTTTTAGTTATTTTCTTTAATCTAAACATAAAAATGCATTAGAGGTGCCCCCTAGTCTTCTGTATGCATTTTCTTGATCTGTAATTTAAGAACAACTTAAACATAATGCCAATCCGCTTTGGTAAAGGTGTGGGGTCACAAGATTAGACACGGCACCATAGTATATTTTTTTCTTTAAAATATGGTGTTAACTGAAATAACTTTTTGTTTGAACCCACGTATAGAGATTCTAAAATAAAATCCTGCAGAAAGCTTATGTAAGCTGCCAGAGTCATATGGTCATCTGTCATCTTACTTTTGTAAATTAGTTTGCAAATGGTATAGTTTGTTTTATTCTAAAATTGTGACCCAACCAACAAAAGCTGCACAAGTGTATTTTCATGTCAAATACAGAAAAGATTTGATCAAATGCACATAAACAGCAACAATCTAAATTTATCCACTTTTCATTGACATGAAAACATATATCACTGGTTGTTATTAAATCTATTCTATGGTTTTCTAATTTCAAAAAGAGCAGCACATTGTTAGCTATATAGCAAGAGCTGATATTTTGCATTCTCTTTGGCCAATGCACTCCTGTGTTTCATTGTGCATTTGGAAACTACTTGTTACTCTGGCACTCTTACCTGTCCTGTTAGTACAGGCAGAAATGAATCTTTGGTGGTCGTTTTGTTTTCCTTTAGGTTAAATCAAATATCACCAAAAGAAAAATATAATAGAAAGAAGTTGTCTTAAATCTTGAAATGCAATAAACTTTAGCCAGATCAGGCCATTCTTGGGATCAGCTTAAATGAAGGGATCCCAGTCCTTAACCTGGTCTTAAAATGCTGCAGGAATGATGCAGGGCCAGGTGTGAGTGCCACACGGAATCAGAGTAGTTTGGGCCACAGCATTCTCGGACCTGTTACAATGTTATTACCATTAGTGCATAACATTAGGAAATGGTGGAGCTGATAAGAGCTACTTTATAAAGGGGATGAGGTAAGCACATGATAAAATGCACACTGAACTATGTTAAACTAGAATAAAACGGATGCTGTAGTCAGACTGGAAATATTATACTCATATTTGGGCTAAGGATTATATGGATTTTCCCTAGGAAGATGATTTCTTTATTTTATAATAATAATTTTCTTTCTATAAAATATTTGCTTAGCATAGCAAAGAAAAAATATTGATGTATGATATATATGAGATTTAAAATGATTGATCTCATGTAATTGAACAATACCAATGATAGAATAAAATCTTCTGCCTTCTTAGAATTGGTTTGGAGATTATTTTTTAATTTGTCCAAAATAATTACATCAAAGAATATATATTATAAGGGGCTTAAAGGTTATTGATTTCTTTTTCTACTTATCAGGCATATCACAATACTAGATAAATAATCATAATAAGTTTGTCATTAAAATTTGAATATATTTTGTTCTAAGATGAAATATCAAAATGAGATTTATTACAAATGTTCTAATTTTTTAGACATTTTCTGATTTCCTATCTTTTGTATTTGGGTTGGACTCTTTCTGAGAAAAGTATAGCTTTGCTTATATGTGTATAACTGACTAAGAAATGACTAAAACATCCTCTCGTTTTAGTCTGTTTAATTCATATGAAGCTGTTACGTATTAGGAACTTGATAATACTGATCTTGTCATTTGTTGGATATTAAAACATAACAAGGTAATCAGAAAAATTGAGGCTTAGTCTAGTCTAACCATACGCAGCCCACAATAAGAAATGAAAAATATTCCTTTTAAGAATAAGGATCACACTGCAAACACAGACTGTGGGCCCAAGGAAAAAATGAGGATCTGTATTAGGATTCCTATTTCAGAGCCTGTATCAGTGCTACGTGATTTGCAGGTACTCAATAATTTTAGTTAAAAAATGAATGGATGGGTGAATAAATGAATGAAAGACTTCATAACAGAATGAAGGCTAGCCCTTGGCAGTGATTGGGAGATGTCATTACACAATGTATTACAGGAATGAAGGAATAGGACATTTTGGTTCAAATTATGCAAAAGTTTCCATAGGTTCCCTGTAACATCAACTATCACTCCTACTACCAAGTAGCTGGGTTGTTAACCCTTTAGATGCCTTAGGGAAGACTGGTGTTACCACACACATTCCCACCTTCACTATTTTGCACAATCATGCTTCCTCCCTGTCATAGAGTCTCCCCAATGAATCTGGACTCCTCATTTCTTCCATTCCATCTTCAGCTACAACATATGCCCTAGACTGTGCATAATTCTTTTTGTGGTTTATCATACATTTTGACCTTTGATAAAGCATGGGTCAAATTGTTTCAGACACATGGATTTTGGTCTCCTGACCATGCTTGTAAGACATGTAGGGGCAGGGACAATACACCTTAGGCCCTATGGATAATATACCAAATACGAAGAACACACTCTGAATTGCCAACATGCTTTTCATTAAATATTGAATGAATGAATGAATCACTAGAAAAATTGCCTATTTTCAATAGCTTGCTCAAATTAACAATTCACCAAATAGTTTGATACAAGGTTAAAATTAGAGACTGTTAAGCAGAGTTTGCCATACTTGGTTGAATATGACAACGATTTAGAAGTTTTTAAAAAATTGCATTTTATTCATTATCTCTGGAAATTCTAATTATAAAAGGCATTACTATACTTTCTTTTATTTAAATCATATTAAAAATAGGAGAATGAACATTGCTTTCTTTTATTTAAGTGCAGTGCCTTAGTTCTAATATAGAATTAATAGATACCTTTTTCCTAAAGCCAAATATTTATACATCTAAAGGTCATGTTATTGCTTTTCTAAAAGTGCAGTTTGAAAGTATTGTGTGTTTCTAGAAGATGTATCTCACCAGATTTATTTTCTTTTTCAGCAATGATCATGTGTTTGCCATCTTTGTGTCCCTAGCACCTATTCCCAATGTTTGTGTTTAATAAATGTTTGTTGAATTAAATGCATGAATGACCAGTGCATGGACTCTTTAATTCAACCACTACTGCTAACACCTCCTATCTGCTACTTACTTTCTTTCACATTCAAAAGAATATGAAAATCATATTCTCTCTTAATTGCAGAGTAACACAAATCCTTCAAGATTCTAAATTGTGTAAGCAATGATCAATAACTCTTAGAATTAAGAGTGCTGTCTCAAAACCATGCTGCCAATTGCTCAGACCAAAAATGAGTCTCTGAAGTAAATGTAGTTTAACTCTCAAGTCAGCAAAACTACTACTGAATCATTTTGACAGTGTTTTTCCTCTTTTCACTCTATGCACATGAGTCTATAGTCACAGTGGTGAATGGGACATCTTTATATGGCAATCTCATCCTTCCACATCTTCCCCTGACGTGGAGCAGCACTGGATCTGTCACATGTATTACTTGAATACTTTTGTGTTTCTGGCACATGATTTACAAATAACAAAGAATCTAAATTACACATCAACCCTTAACATCAGCCAATCTAGTACCTATTTAGAACAGGAAATGTGGGCTTAATCATCTTGTCAAAAGTCAGAGTGAATCAGTGGTTGGACTCTAGGACTTCTGTGCCCTGATCTGCCAGGATTTGCCAGAGACTTTCTTTGATGATTCACAAGTAAACCCATCCTTTATCAATAGCCTGGTTATGTGATTAAACATTGCACTTTCAAGATAATATTGTGATACTTCTAATTTCCATGTTTTTAACCATGAGCTTTAGTATTAATGCAAGTTATATTTATAATTTGGTATGTATTAATGTAGAGCTAACTACACATTGGAAAATTTCATAAGCAAAAAGTTTACTTTAAGCAATAAACCTGAAATGTAGGCAAGAAATTGTGATTTATAAAACTTTTCTGTATGATACCAATTCAATGACTTTCTTAAAATCACATTAGAGGAAAATATTACAATATTATAAAATATGTTGACTAAAGTAGTTAAAATGCATAAAAAGTCCATAAAAGTCAAATGAATCAAATTAAGAATATAAAAATCTTCAGTTTCAGATAAGGTCATAATTATAATCAACCTAAGTGTAGTGTAAATTAACCAATTAGAACTGTCAAATGTATATCATTATATGGAACTGTTACAACTCATATACTTAAAGAAGAATTTTCAAATAGAGGTTGCCTGTAAATGCTCCAATCTAGGCGTCATTCGCTGCAAAATATCACGTAAGTAAGAGATCAAAATATGAACTGGCTAGAGTAGACCCAGTTTGACAAGTTCCATATGTCCCTTTGGCAAGATTGGATATTTAGATTCTGTTTTTATCACCTTTACTTATTAATATTTATCAGGAAACAAGTAGACTGAACAATATTGTTAGAGTAGTCCTTGCTTAAACTTTAACAAAATATGAATGTACTCCAATATAAAGATAGTAATCAAATAATAACCAATTTTATTTGCTCTGAAGAGCAATGGAAATCATTTACTTTCAGGTGGAAATATTAATTCATTTTTTTTTGGTGGATGCCTCATATTATAGGACTTTTTTTATTGAAAATTTGCTGTGATTCACCTAAGTTTTGGGTAATTATAGTCATATGCAGGTCACATATAGTCATATGCAATTATAGTCATAAGCAGGGCAAATCATATTTTGCTTAATGATCTAGTAAACATCAAGATATACTATTTCATTTTGTATTTTTAAATACTATACATCAAATTTTTACTTTCCACACCAAGGATAAATTACTATTAAACAACAATGTGTCAAACTAATAATCTTCTTTCGTAAAGTAAATGGAAGCAAATTATTTTTGAAAATAACTAATCACCACATAAAAAGGAATAGAAAAATCACTTCCTATTAAGGTTTTCATAAGCACCCTTGTTTCTCATTATGAAGCTAGGATACATTTTTAAGAAAATGTAACTAGTAAATATTATATTAATATATAACTTGGAAAAAGAGAGGTATACTCTAATGTGATTTGAACTTATAAGGACAACTATTACACTTGATCTCAGTCAAAAGGACGAAAAATTAACTAATGTGATTTAACAAAAGAATTGGGATTTAAAAAAATAACTTTAAATATACATTAAATCAAATATTCCATATCTGGCTATTTTGGTCTCCAACAATGGCAATCGTTTGGTCTACATGGATCCTGTTGCTAGCCTGTGTTTACGGAGCTCAAGATCATTTTACGTAGAAAATCTTAACACTGGAAGAATGGAAGTGATGGTCTTGCTTGCTTTGGAATGGGCTTAAGGCCAAAGTGACACATTAATATTAGAAGGAATTATTGGCATTACTTTTTAAATAAGGAATATGGCAAAATAAAAATAATCATTCTCATTATACTATATTATCCAGAAAGTCATTTTAGTGCTTATAACAGATACATTATAAAAGTTTTAAAATCATAAATAGCAGAATCTTCCCCTCAACAGATTAATAGTGTCCCTTAAGACACATGTGTTTGGCCCATTTTGTTCTTACATTAAAGATATTTAGAGCCTTTCCTCTCCCTTTGTCACTAACCAACTGGAAGACCTGGTAGATACTACATCTGATTGATCCACTTTCCCTCAAATGCCTTTCTCTACAGGAACTTAGCAAATGGAATACTCAGAGAATAAGAAAACTAACCTTGCTTCTTTCCAAAAATCTGGGAAAAACAACCCATTATCATAATGAGCCCAAATCTCATGCTTTTCTGAAGAATTAATGCATAATAGGAAAAAATAATTCTCTCTAGTCCCTCTGTACATGTGTATCTGTGCTTAAGTGTGAGCAATTAGCAACTATACATCCTGGATCCCATTTTATATACATTCCTCCAATATATAATGCATTGTCTTTCAGAAATCTGGAGTGCCAGTGACTGAATATTTTGCTCAAAAGTATAAAAGAATGCTCCAGGAATGGCATGATCATTGTTTTTTTCAGAAAGCTGAATATGCTTGTATTAAGGTTATTTTATAGTTTTAATAGCAGAAGGAGGGGAAACTGCATCTAAGTGATAACGTATTTAATTAACGTTTTTTTCAAATCACTAAATTGGATTGAGCAATTTGCTTAACATATTTGTGCATAAACTATGATTTAAACATCAGGGAATGAATGTTTCGCTAAATGGAGCCCACAGAATTGTGTTTCACTTATTGTTATAGTCACATGATAAGGGAAGTTCCTTCATTTTAAAAACTTCAAAGGAGCAAGAGCCCATAGTTCTTTTCCTATATAGGAGTTTGCAAATAATGATATATTTAAATAATATTCTTCAGGAGGGGAAAGTTTCCCAGCAGGTCTGGAGGAAATAGAGGGGAGAGAAAACCCCAAAAGAACACAGGAGCCTACAGGATGAAGAAGGAGGACTCCACATCTATTTCCAGAATGAACATACCACCTATTAGTCTTTTGTTGTTATTATTGTTAATTGGTGTACAAAAGACATTTATTTCCTTTTCTTTCAGTCTAGTAGTTTTAGGATAAATATAAACAGAATCTCCAAGGGAATTATATTCTAAATGCAAAATACTTTTAGTCGACGGCTAAATAAAGCAATGCCATTTTCCCTACAATAAAGCAGATAAAAATTATACCCATGCTGCTAGCAGCCAAAATATAAACATTCCAATTCATTTACATTATTATCACATTAAAACATCCTTTAGGAAGTTTGCACATGAATAAGGGATTGCTTTAATTTGCAGATTACCCTTCATAAAAACTTAATGTGACACTAAACAAAAAATTACCAACAAAGTACACTCAATGGGGCTACATTTTTTTTTAAAGGCAGAGGATAGAAAGCTTTTCTGCGAGAGTTTTTCAAAGAGCACCTACATTTCTCCTTTAGGCCCTAAGTATGTTCAAAACATTAAATGGAAATTAAATAATCTACAGAGGCATGCACTTTACTCTTCATTGAATATAATTTCTGTTAAAATCTATGTAAGAAAATTAGCAACCAAATCTTTTTTTAAAAAAAGTTAGGGTTGTCAGACTTGGCTGACCATGCTTTATATGACTCAGCATAATAGCAGCTGTGCGTGTTTTTATTTTACTGCCAATGGATGGGCAAGGAACATAGCTGAGTAACATGCAGGCCAGTCAAAAGTCACTGATTGTATTTATATATGTACAACTTGCTTGGGTAACCTGGGTAAAAGTGGTGACACGAGCTTTTGGCTGGTTAAAAAACACCAGAGCTGCATTCTTGATGGCTCCAGCTTGATTTTACCCCTGTGAGAAGAATGGTAAGCAGTGAAGGTCACCATATCATACCACTAATTTCACTTTGAAAAATAATCATTCAAGCATGGCTTCAACATTATTAAAATCTCTAAAAGAAAAATCAGTCATTCAAAATCACAAAAGGAATTACATTAAATATAATCAAAATAACATGAAAGTTAAAACATACATGATTATGACATGAATTTTAAATGATACATTCTAGATAATCTACAGAAAATTACCAGAAATCACACAAATTTGGCAAAAACATAGCCGAGGACTTAGTTCAAACACCTAAATAACCTATGAGTCCACTCATTTAGTCTGCCATAGCAAAAGAAATTTATTAAATATTCTAAAAAAGAAAAATGCCTAATTTTTTCTTTACTTTAAAAAAATCCTTTAGAAATGAATAGCAATAAGACTCATGCTATTTCTTACTACTGTGTGATATTTAACAGCATAATTTTATCCCACCAGTTAAAAAAATGACCAAAAATGACTAGACAAATACTAAAAAAGATATTTCAAGTGAGAGTGTTTGAAGTTCTTGAATAATTGTTTCAATTCTCTTTAGTTTTCCAGTGTGGAGCTACTAGGTAAAATTCTGAAAGATTAAAACCCACATATATTGCCTTCCTAGACTATTATCCTAATTCTTTATTAGTTTATGAATTTATGTCTAGAAAATTTGATCTAAAACCATGATTAAAAATTCCTCCAAATAACTTTTACACTAATGCAATGATCTCTATGGTGGGAAGGTATTGAATGGCGTCCACACCTTAAGCAATAAAATAATTCTGTCTACCTCAAAGTGGCAGGGCAGTTTTCTGCCACTAATTCCAAAATACTCAGTTCACAAACATTATTTTGGAAGACATAACTCAGAGTTAACTTAACTAGAAAACAAATAAGAAAGCTTAATGGTAACAAGAGAAACTGGGAAGAGTGTTATAGATTTCCCCACTATAAACCACACCTTCCTGGACATCCACTTACATCAAACAGAATGGTTTGAGGTGAGGCAAAATACATGGTCTTTTGAAAGTCTGAGGCTTTAAAATTTCTGAAAGTTATGAAAACTGCATGTAAAATTAAGCTCACCTCAAAAGGTACTCAGACTTAGCTAAAGGCTTAAACTAGCTGATGGCTTTGACATTTTTTTTTTTTTTTTTTTTTTTTTTGAGACAGAGTCTCACTTTTGTTGCCCAGGCTAGAGTGAGTGCCATGGCGTCAGCCTAGCTCACAGCAACCTCAAACTCCTGGGCTCAAACGATCCTCCTGCCTCAGCCTCCCAAGTAGCTGGGACTACAGGCATGCGCCACCATGCCCGGCTAGTTTTTTGTATATATATTTTTAGTTGGTCAATTAATTTCTTTCTATTTTTAGTAGAGACGGGGTCTCGCTCAGGATGGTTTTGAACTCCTGACCTCGAGCAATCTGCCCGCCTCGGCCTCCCAGAGTGCTAGGATTACAGGCGTGAGCCACCGCGCCCGGCCGGCTTTGACATTTGATCCCTTATAATTAATTCATCCTTAGTTTATATGACACTCTAAAACTAAAAATGTATGAAAATACAATTTGACTTTCTTTACTATAACAAAAATATCCACTATTAGGCATAACGTCAAAATAATGAGAGGGGAATATACATTAAAATTATTATTATCCAATTCTATTTTCTAAACACTGACTTCAGCTTCTATTAGTATATAACATGAGAAATCAAGCTCCACCCTTTCAGCATAACCCAACTAACTAGGCTCATCCAAAATTTTATTAATAAGAGGAATTCTTTGCCCCATGCTATAAGGTTTTGCTACTTTCCCCTTGAATCTTATCAGTTATTTTGTGAAACTAGTTGTTATGGCCTGTTATTTATATTTTAATATTTAGTACTTATATTTAAAACATTGTTTGAATTTCCTATTTAACCTTTATTTCTACCTAATCACTGAATTGGCACCACTATCTACCTTAAAAACAAGAAAAAATAAAAAATAGCATATTCTTTAGTAATCTTATCAAATAAATATAGGAGTACTGACTGAAATATCTAGTTTTCTTTTTAGAACTATATTTTCCTCATAATTTTAACTGATCCCTAATTACCATAATTGTGTTATGCTACTTAAATTTTACCTGTCAGTGCCCCAAACTCCCCCATATCATTTTTCTTTCTTAAAATAAAAACAGTAGTAAAGGCCTTTATCTTCTCTGCCAAACAATTCAAAAGAGGAAGGGACAAATCTTTGTTTTTGATTGTTATTTTTATGTGTTTATGCAATTTTTAACTACTGGGAATCTTGTCTTCATTTTTGTGTAGTTGAATAATAAAATATGAAGGTTTCAAATTCCTTCTTTTCTTTATCCCCAACTTTGTACTTATTAACCTATAGGTTAACAGCAAAATAAACCAAAAATGTATTCTGGTACTCATACTTTTCTTATAAATCAAAGAATACATTAAACTGCCAAGACTTACTGAGTTGGTAAATGTAGAATTTTACATCCTATAATATATTAAGGCTTTTTGTTTGTGTAAAGACAAGTGCTGGGCCTGGTAGGGTTAAACATATTTTTAGAGTAATTTCTCATCAATACCTCTCTTTGTTAAAAAAAAATTACTTACTTCAGGCAACATGAAACTATATGGAAATATCAAGCCAAAATCCCAATCAGATTTTCCATTAGTAAACATGCCTGTGCAAACTAAGTAAGATCACATTTTATACATTTGATCTTAGCCAAAAGGCCAAGAAGTAGTAAGATCACATTTTATGAAGTATTTCATCGGAACTAAAAATATTACAAGAAGAGAATCTGAATTACCTTCCCATCAAGTATTTTTCCAGTACATAGAAAAAGCCACCATTATGGGCAAATAATAAGGCAGAAAGCAGACAAACTGAGGCATTTTCCCAAATCTAAGATTATTTTAAAACACTTAGAAAAATTCATGTTAATCTGTATATTAATATCAAAAATTCAAAACAGTATATGAAAAATGAGTCAGCATATCATTTTTCTAGCTGTATTTTAATTTATCATTAACTCAGCATTACCAATTTTGCCATAGAAAATATATTGATAAATGTTTTCCTACAGGAAGGAAACATGTAATTTTTAAAAATCTGATGATTTTAAAGCAACAGCAATACATAATACCAAAATATCTCCTTATTTAAAAATTATTACCTCTTTGCTTTCTTCCATATCTGACTCACTGCTGAATTCTTCAGTATTTAAGTTTTCAAAGTCAGACTCTCCAACAGCAATTGGTACCGTCACAGTGAGGCTGGGATTGTTTATAAATGACATGTAATCACTTTCATCCACGACATATTTTTCTACACTGCTGCCTATGCCACTAGTAGTTCCATTTCCATCCTTGAGATAATTGAGGTCTTTGCCAATTTCTATGGTGGTATGGTTGGAAATACAGCTGTCCTTTTTGTTATTTAGATCTTCAAGAGGTTTAATTTCATCTAAAGCTTTCTGTTTTCGAACAAAGGCTTTCTGGATAAATTCGCGTATTTTTCTCTTAACAAAATCGATTCCTTTCTGCATCCTTCCCACAGCAATCTGGAGATTATTCATTTCATTATCATCATCAGTGGCAGCAAGATTGTCAGAACTGAAGGAACTCAAAAGCAAGGCCAAAAAGAGGTTCAGAACCTAAAACATAGTAGGAAAACAGGTGATCAAAACACTCTATTGTTTCCATTGCTCTTAATTATAAATTTTTCAAAATTGTTCTTGATGCCTCATTTTATGCTAATAGATATTTATGTTAGTTCATGATAAAATATTCTGGAAAAAAGTGAATGAAATAAATACTTGGCCAATATCAAAAAATATTGACCCTATTTCCTTTTTAGTCAATGCAAAAACATTGAAATCATTGTTACCTGAAACTCTTATATTAAACTCAATTCCAAAAGAGAAATCTAGACAACTGTACAGTGAAAAAACAGTTTTATTTTGGATGCTAAATTTTAAGTTGGGATGCTAAGTTTTATTTTGACCATGTAATCTAGATTTTCTAGGACACTGATAATTTATTATGATTTTATTCCTAAAACCAAAGATGATTCCAATATATTTATTTATATATATATTTTTTGAGACAGAGTCTCACTTTGGTGCCCAGGCTAGAGTGAGTGCTGTGGCGTTAGCCTAGCTCACAGTAACCTCAATCTCCTGGGCACAAGCAATCCTGCTGCCTCAGCCTCCAGAGTAGCTGGGACTACAGGCATGCGCTACTATGCCTGGCTAATTTTTTGTATAATATATTTTTAGTTGGTCAATTAATTTCTTTCTATTTTTAGTAGGGATAGAGTCTTGCTCAGGCTGGTTTCAAACTCCTGACCTCAAGCAATCCGCCCGCCTCGGCCTCTCAGATTCCAATATATTTAAATATGATTTGATTTTTGTGCCTTTGCTCCTAGATAACTCGACAAATTGGGAAAAAAATGTATTTATTGCTAGATGAAAAGTCCCAATTTTTGATTTAGAAAATCATGGCCACCATAATTATACAATGGTTGGGAATGCTATGAAGAAATGGTTATTACACAATAATAATGGTGTTATTATTGAATTAAAGATTGTGGCGTTGTATTGCCATGAATAAGATCACTAATTAGTTTGTATGTTGAGTCTCCAAAAATAGTCCCCCACTGGTATGAACGAGTGAAAAGATTAGTGACATTAAACCCACTGTGTGCACTAAAAAAAAAGCAATTTACTAAGAAATCAGGCATTCCAAGGGGCACAAGATTGAGTCATATAATTTTTTTTCAGGGTTTGATTGACAATGTCCATGGGTTCCTGAGTACTTAAGCATGTGAAACAAAAGAAAGCTATAGTAGTAAAGATACAAATGCAAAAAGCAAATACAGGTTGGCTATCCCTTTTCCAAAATGCTTGGGATAAGAAATGTTTTGGATTTAGGATTTTGGAATAGTCGCATATACAAAATGAAATATCTTAGGACTGGGACCTAAGTCTAAACACAGATTTTATTTATGCTTCAAATACATCTTACACACATAGCCTGAAGGTAATTTTATATAATATTTTTAATAATTTTGTACATGAATCAAAGTGTTGACTCTGTTTTGACTGCAATCCATTACAAAAAGTCAGGTGTGGAATTTTCCACTTGTAGTGTCATGTCAGCACTCAAAAAGTTTTGGATTTTGGAACATTTTGGATTTTGGATTTTGAGATTAGGGATGCTTAACCTGTAGTACAGAAGAGGAATCCTAGGAAAAAATTTTTAATAAAACTTCAATGAAAAGGAAGCTGCATTCTTGCTATATTCTTATCTTTCTATAATGCAAATAAGGCTCAGAGCACTTTTGTCTAACTATTGTAAGTTAGTCTAACCAACAGTGGTTAAAGAAAAAAAAAAGTAAAAATGTATAAAATCCAATGAGGACTACGTGTAACTTTGAGAGTATACACTGCCACAACTGTCAGTCACTATATTATGGCTCCTGATAATCTTACCAATACCTGCTCCTTTACTTCTGGAATTTACCAGTAAAATTATATTTTGTTGTGATTTGCCTTTGAATTTATTTGGATGAAAAAATAGATAAATAATGGAAAATAAAATTGAATGCTAAATTATTATTTTTATCTGCAGTAAAGCTGAATTTTGGTGCCATAATATTCTTTAGATTTATTTTCCTAAGGTTTATTAATGTACTGTCCTTGTCTATTAGGAAATTTTTCTTGATATACATCAGTGAATCCTCCTAGAGTAAGATCCAATCTATATTGCCTCTTCAACGCATTTGGCAAGTACTCTCTTTGTAAATGTCATTTACTGTTACATGGCCATTGCCATTCTGTCCTTGTAAATTTCTCATGCACATCTCTATCACATTGCATTGGATTATTTTTTAAAAAGGACAATTTTGCTGGTAGATTGGGAAAAATATGCCTTAGAGCCAGGCCCTAGATCAATAGCCATATCAGATGATAATAACAGTAATATAATACTAAAAAGAGCTTTTTCTTAAGCTTTTAGTAAGTAGCAGTCCTTGTGCCAAGCATTTTGCAAGGTTTGTATGATTTATTTCTCACAACAGCCCCATAAGGCAGGAATTATTGTTGTTAATATTTTATAGATGAGAAAACTGAGGCTTTTATTAATACATACCTTAAGTGCCTTGTCCACAATCGCAGTTAATAAGTAAAGAAGTTGTTTTTTGTTTTGAAAGTCTAATTCTGATGTCTTTGCTCCGAATTGCTATGATTGCAGAATGAATGAGGAAATAGCATTCCATGTTTACTCTTACTGATATTTCCTTTCTTAGAGCTCCTACCACACATAGAGTCAGTATCACAAAGTTTACCGTTAATTTTCTAATTGTTTCTATGATCTTTTATAAATTGCTAACTTAATTGAATGCTATTCAATTGTCAGGAAGAAAAATAAATATTCTGTGAACATAAGACTTTTCTTTCTCATAAATTCAGTGAAGCTTTATTTTATAAAGCAGCCAACCTGCATGGGGTGGTGCTGTGCTACAATTTTTCTTACAAATACTTGTTAGACACTTGTTTCCCTTAGCTGCACAAATTACTTGACATAACAGAGAAGTACCACTTTTAGAATTAGAGTGTGGGGTAAGGATCAAGTTTCTTTCACTTACTAACTGTATGACTCTAGACAAGTAGTATAACCAATCTGAACCTCTGTTTCCTCATCTATAAAATAAATATAATATTTTTCTGGTGCCCAGATGACACGGTTGTTATGAGGATTCAATGAAAAAAAAACCCATGCGGCTCTCAGCACAGCTCCTGGCACATAGTGAACCCTTGAGAAAGTTTAGCTGTTATTATTATCACTGTTCCCATTATCCAACCTATGCTTCACAACACAATATTTTTATATTTATCGAATTTCCCTAGAAATATTTGTGTAAGTCAAACTAATCTCTTTGGTTAGACGTCCTTTGTTACCAAAGGGTAGCTATACAGCAGCCAGCATAGGTGTTGGCGTGATCAAAGGCAATTTAAGAAAATAGAGTTCAACAAGCTCACTCAGGGATTGAAATCCTGAATCCTGAGGTTTCACAAATGTGCTAGCTCATTAGGTGAAATCAACTCTTTCACATACCCCTCAAGTTAGTTTCTTAGAATGCAAATGTTACTGTAATTTTCATTTTGGGTCCAAGATTAAAATGTATTGCATATATTAATAGTTTCTCTATCCTGATTGCCTACTTGTGAGAACCCAAAGCCTTCACATCCTTCCTGTGTGCTATTGCTTTACCTTCACTTAGAGAAAGTAGAGATTGTGTCTGCTACTTCTAGAACTAGCAGTCTTCAAAAAATTGCACTCTTTTTCTACAGCACCTGCCTTAAACCTATAAAAAGATCTCTGACCATGTTAGAAAAATAAAAATCCTGGCTTGGAGAAAGCAGTCTGTGGCTCCATCTCCATCTTGTCTGTGGACTAGGCTTGGCAGTCACATCGATTGTGACTATTACATCAATTGTGGTAGAGCCCCAGATGGTAGTTCATGTGTGTTTGGAGGAAGTTATGCCAGCTTGCCTTTGGGAGACTTTTCCCTTTTTCCAGGGGGAATGGGAAAGTAAGCATTGTAGGAAGCAGTGCATCAAGTTTATTCAATCTTAGGCAAATGCAATATGCACATTCCCTTAATAGTGGTAAACATGGAAGTTATTATTACTTTAGCTACTTCAGAGATATACTTGGATTATCACAAAAAGAAGAAGAATTCTTTACTGATGGTCCAAAAGAAAGGAGAACCTTTAATTTTTTCTCTTAAATGTATAGAAGTTAAATTTCTTCCAGTAGATAGAAAGGGTTATTTTATGAACTATGTCTTTTTATGCATGCATAGCAATAAAAATTAATATTGAATGTCATCCATAGGTATTAGGTACTTGATACTTCCTGAAATTCTCTTTTAACATAAATTTCTGTAAAATTACATATTAGAGTGATGTGTTTATTTCAGTAAACTAATAGATGATATGTGATAGGCTGAGTTTCCTCCTCTTTAAATCCACCCTGCATTTTTCTAATACATAAATTTTACCAAAATACCACTTACTCATTGTCACTTTCCTGATAAAAAGCCATCTGTAGCTTTGAATTACTGAACGGAAAATCCATTTTATTATGGACAGATTTTTCATAAATTAGACTCTCCATAATCTGGTCCCAAACTTACATTTTACTATTACCACTCTGAATTCTCTGTTGCAGTCTGATCATTCATTGTTGTCATAAAGGATTATGTTCTCTGCCTTTTCTTCTCTTCTTCCAATATTTGCCAAATATATATAAGAAATGAAATCAAATCTATAACACAATCCTATCATCTTTTCTTTGTTTTTGTTTGATGTAACCCTATGACCCTTTCTTTCTCTTCTATGCAATCTCATACTTTTCTGAAAGCAAACATTTTAAAGTTGTATTGGGGATTGTGGTGGTTTTAAAATATATCTGCAGGGCTCATGCTTGTAATCCTAGCACTTTGGGAGCCAAGGCAGGAGGATCACTTGAGGCCAGGCGTTCAAGACCAACCTGAAAAAGAGCAAGACGCCATCTCTACAAAAAATAGAAAAATTAGCTGGGCATTGTGGTGCGCTCCTATAGTCCCAGCTACCTAGAAGGTTGAGGCAGAAAGATTGCTTGAGTCCAGGAGTTTGAGGTTGCAATGAGCTATGATCATACCATTGCACTCTAGCCCAAGCAAAAGAGCGAGAACCTGTCTCAAAATAAAATAAAATAAACCTACAAATTATCTGATACTCTTCCTTTCAAGAGGTAGAGCCTAGAGCCTATTTTTTTTTAAGTGTGAGCTCTTCTTAGTGTCTAGCTTCTACTGAATAGAATATGGCAGGAGTGATGGAGTGTGACTTTCAAGATTAGAACACAAGGGCATCTCTTTGTCTTCTCTCTTGTATCACATGCACGGGAAGGAGCCAGCCTCCATGTCATGAGGATACTCGACAGCCCTTTGGAGAGGCCCACTACAGAAAAACTGAGATGTTACCAACAGCCAGCAACGACATGGGACCTCCTGTCAATGTTTATGAGATTGAGCCTTCTTGGAAGCTGATCCTCCAGCCCCAGTCAAGATAACTGCAGCTCGGTCACTATCTGGATAGCAGCTGCCTGACTGACTCAGAACCAGAACCACCAAGCCACAGTGCTTCCAAATTCCCAACCCACAGAAACTACAAAATGATCAATGTTTGATGTTTTAAGCCACTGTTCATATTTCTGGATTGTACACTGTTCATGTTTCTTGTAACTTCAAAAATAGATCAGAATTATTTAAGCTAATGCTGACATCCGGCAATGAATGGAAATAAAATGATACTATTTTGCCTTTTTTCCTTCCCCTTTCTTTTCCTTTGGGGAATTGAAGGTTACATTCATGTGAAAGGAAATCAAGTCTATAGAGTATATACTGTAAAATAATGGTTATGCTAGTTCTTTTTCTATTCCACTGGTTTGGGTCCTGATCAAGCAACTCAGTATAATGAATTTATAAAGTATAAGAGCCTGACCCTTCTCACAAAGTCTACTGTTCTCTGCTTTCCAACCTCTGGGTATACTGTCCCCTAGTTTGGGATAATCTACCTTTCTTCCTACCAAGCTAAATTTTGCATCTCAATTAAAGATATTTTAGGTCTAGACCCTGACAAAGACTTCCCTGAGCAACCTTGCTATTGTAAAACAATTCATATTTTTTGACATGTATTAGATACTTTCTATGTTTAATCCTATTTGAGTATGTGTCATATCATTGTCATTTATCTTCCTATCATCTTTTCCTTGCCTCCAAGACTCAGAACAATGATTCTGGGCATGGTTAATTTTACACAGAGATGACAAACAATGTTTCTTGAGTCAATGCTACTGGCTTATACTATAATTTCTAGGCACCAAAACCCCATGTACTTTTAATGGAGTTTAATTTTTTTAAACTCCAATTTGTAGGAAACCCAAATTTGAAACATTTTCAAGTGATAGTACTGTTAGTTCTCATAAATGGAATGAATGACTGTTCTGGGTAACACTTCTATACTTTAGTACAAGAACTGAAAAATAAAAGCCAGAAATGTTACTCTCCATGGAATAGCAAGAGGGATAATAAGAAAGAACAACCTCAGTTCAAAAGGTATTTTAAGGGTTTGTGTGGATTACAATAGTGTAAATCATATCTGGCCCTTGAAGTCATGAATAATAGAAAATAAGAAATGGTCTTGATATAAAAAAGAAAACATACAAAACATTCTTCAACTGAACATACTTTTTTTTATGGTTGCATTATCTTTTACTGAAAATGAGGCAAATGTTTTTTCTACATACCACTAAGTTTCCAATGACCATGACCATCATGAAGACAGTAAGGCACATGGTTTGGCCAGCGACCTCCATGCAGTCCCACATGGTCTCTATCCACTCTCCACACAGCACGCGGAACACGATCAGGAAGGAGTGGAAAAAGTCATGCATGTGCCAGCGTGGAAGTTCACAGTCACTGGAAATCTTGCAGACACATTCTTTGTAGCTCTTACCAAACAGCTGCATGCCAACCACGGCAAAAATGAAGACGATGATGGCCAACACCAACGTGAGGTTTCCCAGAGCCCCCACAGAATTGCCAATAATCTTTATTAGCATATTCAGAGTTGGCCAAGATTTTGCCAACTTGAATACTCGGAGCTGGAAACAAAAACAAGAAGGCCGTTAATGCCCTGCACTTCTAAAGAATCTGTAATTTTATTTACAGGGAAAATCTACAACGTAACTCTAAATTGTAGAGTAATGAATTATTTATGTGTCAAACTAATATCCAACAAATGTAGCAGTTATTTAATACTATGGGGTATTTTTTATTCTGAAAAGGTTCACATGGTAAATAAAGTGATTATATTATACAGTTTTTTAATTGGCATTTTAATAATAAGGTCCACCAAATTTTCCAGAATCCTACATAAGCATATTAATATAGCTTTGTTTTTCTTTAAGGAACTAAGATATCTAAGATTAATAGTGGTTAATTAGCAGACACTGTTTCAGAGAAGTAGAGGCTCTCATTATATAAAAGCCCAAAGTGGTTATATTTTTCAGTGTACTTGAAATATCATGCTGAAGTGCCCAAGTGAAAATAATAACACTTAAATTACATAATGTACAAGCAAAAAATGAATGAATTTCTTTTAAGTCTTTAGACTGTTTTAATCTACCTATATCTTTAGCTTGCTATAATATTACACTATATCTAATTTATTATATTAAAAAATACTTGGACTTAAACAAAATCCTATACTTTTCTTTAACCTTTATGTCTTCAGTGACTTGATTAATCAATTCATTATAGTATGTAAATGGCTCTCTGTCACTGTGTTTGACACACTGGTTGTATAAGCTCAGAGAGGCCTCTAAAGTATCATTTACAGTTAAATAGCAGCAGCATTTTATGTCTGATGTTTCAGTAAATGTCAGGCTGAGTATAGTGCATTATTTAATGACATTGAAATGGCCCAAAGGAACAAATGTATGTATCAAAATATTTAATTTAGTACCACAGAATAATTTATGCAAAAGAGCCTGACATACTAAGCAAGATGCTAATGATATTATGCTTCCTATTTCCCTAAATTGCATCATATTATCACAAAGGTTTACTGAATATTTTTTTAAGTAGCTGTCCATATTACTTATCATTTCTAAATTTTGTGTTTCTTTTTTTATACCCTTCTAGCTTCAAATTAGAGCCACAACTATCCTTGAAGACTAGGGAAGGAAACTATAATTTTAAGGATCTCAACCAAAATTTGACATTTGAAAGTGGCAAAGGAAATCTTAAACAGTCTTCAGACTAATCACCATTAAGACATATTATGTACAGGAACCTGTCTGTCTTTGGTAACTATTAATATGTACAACCTCTGCTATTTGAAAATAAATCACAAAACATTAGAGCCAACTCAAAGTAACAGCACAATAAAACATACCAAACTTTCGGTGGAAATGTGTCAAGTGATATTTTGTCTCTTAATTTTAAAATCCAAAGTTTATGAAATATAAAGATCAAATGAAAGACATTTTCTTTAAAATTAACAAAATGCAATACAAGCAATTCTCTCAAAGATTGCATCTGGTGACTTTTTGATCTAGCTGAAAGAGATGCGTGGGGAACTCTGTCTGCTTATCTTGTCACCTGTTGCAAGTCTTGACTTCTATGGGGACAGTGTGGGCAGTAAACAATTCTATGATTCCTAAGTCCCCAACAGAAAGGAGACTCCATCCTAGGTCCCAAGGTAGACTTATACATGGTTTTGCAAGCCCCAGATAACTGAGAGTTGACTGTGGTGTTGTTTAATTGTGATTTGAGTTATCTGTGATTCCCTGTTTTACCTTCTCCATTATCCCTATCATTCAATTACTAAGGAAAGAAATTTTGACTCTTCATTTGAATGAATTTAATCTATCCATTAAAGCTATGATAAAGAAGAAACTACCATCTGGTGGTAGGGCAATTCAGTTTGTTTTAGAAATATACTCCAATAATATTACAATAATGAGAAATCTTATAATTATTACTAGATAAAAATGATGACTAATTAATTATAAAAATAAATATTATGGACACTCCTAGTTAATTTACCAGCCGGAATGATCGGAGAACTGACAATCCTTCCACATTTGCCAAACCAAGTTCCATTAAACTGAGGCTCACAATAAAACCATCAAAAATATTCCAGCCTTCTTGAAAATAATAATATGGATCCATGGCAATTATCTTGAGAAACATTTCTGCTGTGAAGATCCCAGTGAAAACCTAAATGAGAAATGGAGTTTATTACATAAATGAGTACTTTTGAAACATGAATAATTGTTGAGCAATTTAATTTACTCCCCAAAAATGAAAATTAAATTTTGAATTTTAAAGATTTGATATTATGGTAAATGAAATATATAACTTAATTGTTTATTTCTAATAATTGTTTTGCAGATTTACTACAAATATGATCATGTTGATAAAATAAATATTTTTATCACATCTCAATATTTATGCATTTTATTTTTGTCTTTTATCTGTATTACATTTGATAAAACTTCCAGTGCAAGACTGAATAGAAACAGCAAAAATAAACATCTTTGTCTATTTTTAGGGGCAAACATTCAATTGCTTTAGGGGTAATCATTCAATGTTTTAATATTTCACTGATAAATAAAATATTAACTGTAGATTTTTCTTAGATGTCCTCAATCAATAACAGAAAATTACTTTCTATTCCTAGTTTAGAGTTTTTATCATAAATCACTGTTGAGTTTTGTCGAATGCTTTTTCTGCAACTATAGACATGATATTATACGCTTT
The DNA here is from genome assembly GCF_040939455.1 of Microcebus murinus. Lineage (NCBI taxonomy): Eukaryota > Metazoa > Chordata > Mammalia > Primates > Cheirogaleidae > Microcebus > Microcebus murinus. The sequence continues at coordinate 44,891,133 of NC_134111.1, read as the reverse complement.
TCGCTTCTTTATTCCTTTATAGGCTGTACGGTAAATTAATTGATCACTTTTCAAATGTTACATGAATCTTGCTTTTCTGAGATAAACCCTGCTTCCTCAAGATGTATTTAGTACCTTTCTATCTATTGCTAGATTTTATTAATAATATTTGCTAATGATTTTTTGCTTCTATGTTCATGAGAAACACTGTCCTATAATTTCTACATTGAATTCAATATTGTGCCACTTTGTATAAAATATTCTAATCTTTTCATATATTTTACACTTATCTATGTTGTAAATGCTTTCTTTAAACAATCAGAGGTCTTTTAAAGAAACTAAGGAAAAAAGACAGTGTTTTATATTTACCTACATTTATTTATTTCTAGAGACCTTCATTCCCAGACCCAAATTTCCATCTGATATTTTTTTCCATTCAGCTTAAAGAACTTCCTTTAGCATTTCTCATAGCATAGTTCTGGTGACAACAACTTCTCTAGGCTTTTGTTTATCTTAAAATTCTTTATTTCACATTAGCTTTTGATGGATAGTTTCGCTGTCTGTAGAATAATGAACACTCTAGCCCAGGCAACACAGTAAGACTCCAAAAAAAAAAAATTATTCTAAATACCTGAGAAATACATTAGGATTTTGTTATCATAGACCAATATTTTCCACAAATCATAATCATCTTTCTAATGAATAAGCAATTTAGATTCAATTCTTTTTTTTTTTTTTTTTTTGAGACAGAGTCTCACTTTGTTGCCCAGGCTAGAGTGAGTGCCATGGCATCAGCCTAGCTCACAGCAACCTCAAATTCCTGGGCTAAAGCAATCCTGCTGCCTCAGCCTCCCGAGTAGCTGGGACTACAGGCATGCGCCACCATGCCCAGATAATTTTTTCTCTCTCTATATATATATATTAGTTGGCCAATTAATTTCTTTCTATTTATAGTAGAGACTGGATCTCGCTCTTGCTCAGGCTGGTTTCGAACTCCTGACCTTGAGTGATCCTCCCGCCTTGGCCTCCCAGAGTGCTAGGATTACAGGCGTGAGCCACCGCGCCCGGCCTAGATTCAATTCTAAATCAAATTGTATACAAAATCCTTGAATCTTCTGTACTATGTTTAATAGTAGCAATATATTTTTGTTATTAAAAAAAGGATGCTAAACTTTTGCTGTCTAGGTATACATGGCCAATTAATTGTATTTAATTTGAAAGTGGGGATGTGTGAAATTCACTAAGGCAATCATGAACTCTTTGAATGGGAAGAGAACCCCTCAATGTGCCTTACCAAGTTCCCGACAGACAGCACATTGCTGAACTGCTCCGTCATGGGATAGTGCTCCATGGCCATGAAGAGTGTATTTAAGACAATGCAGATGGTGATGGCCAGGTCCACAAACGGGTCCATCACAACCAAGTTGACAAGGTGTTTCACCTTTAACCATGGTTTACAACAGTCCCAGATCAAACACATGTTAGCAAATTTATACCAGCATGGTGGGCATTTCTGTCTGGATTCTTCAAGTTCTGGAAGAAAAAAGTTAGAATTCTCATGAAAACTGCTTACTTTCTATTAAATACTCTTGGGTCTAGATTAAAATCAATTTTTTAAAAAAAAAACCCAAAGTTATTAAAAGGTATTAAGGGTTAATTTGATGATTGAGCAGTGAAAACTTGCAATGGGCTTGCTATCATAGAAAGGATAGATGCAGAGAGGCTAGTAAGCTTACCAAATTTATTTTAGTTGAACATAGTTTCCAAGATTCTATCTGCAATATTAAACTGTCTGGTAATTATCTTCAAGGCCACCAGAAAATGATGGGTAAGACTTGCATTAAGTACACTTAAATCTCATCTGTGTTCCAGGTACAGCAAAAGACATATGTTATCAAAGACTTCTCAGGAGATGTTTTAAAATCCTTAATTAGTCATGTTGAATCTCACTTTCTTGGATAAGATATGTTTTGGGGGGCTCTTCTAATGGGATAATTTGTTGGTATCCCACCAGTTTCAGTTAAAAAGTCTCAAATTAAGTTCGATTACATTATAGGTTTGCATATTAAATTCAACAAAGTTCCATCTCAATTTAACTAAAAGACACAAAAGAAGAGGAAATACCCCAACCTAAGAAACTGGGGTTCTCACTGTTAGCATAAATCAACATTTCGCAAAGTGGGACTCATGTACTACTACTGGTAAAATACAATAGGATTTTAGGAGAAAAATACATTGAATTCATAAAATTTAATGGTATGCATTGATTTTAATGTACTAAAATCTATAACTATCATATCAAACATAAGACATGAAATTTCATATTAAAATACATTTATTTAAGAAAAAAGTATAGTGATTTCAAGAAGAATGTCAACTATAATAATAGGAGAGAGAAGACAGAAATGAACAAATCTTTAAGGTAATACCCCAAATACTGAAATTGGTAAATATTGACAAAGAAGTTGGGGTAATTAGAAAATGGAAAATTATCTACCATTTTCCTTTGGCGAGATGATCTTTCAATTAACTCATGAATGGGGAAAAGATGCCAAATTTGTTGTTTTGTACCAATATCATTGCTGCACACCTTATTACATACTCTGCTAAATATAGAACCATCACTTCTTAGCACAGAAATAGAGGGAAGAGTTCCTTTTTATCCATGGCGTAGTTGACTCCAGTCACTGTAATACTGCTGTGGCAACTGGAACATTCCTCCACGCCTGGCACAGTTTGCTATGAACTAAATCTTGTAAGGGAGGAATCAGCATATGAAATGGACAATCATGACCATGGGTACTAGATTTTTGTTCTACTGATCAACATTTGTCACTAACTAATAATACAAAGTTTAACACTTCCTTAAAGTAAATTAAACTACTCCTTATTTTCTTAAACAAAATTTCATTAAAGGTAGATCCTTCAATTGTCTCTTCGGACATGGAAATTTTTCAAATGCACTGTTTATGTCCTCCTATGTGTAATTTTGTAAACAATGAAGAATATTTGAGGTGTAAATCAGAGGAAAATGTAAATATTATGCACTAGTTATTTTGTAGATACTTTTAAACTCCCAAATAGCCTCATTTTTAAACTGAAGCTAAAGGAGATATTATTATTAATATTTACAGTAAAGAACAAAAGAGAAACTACGATATTTCACTTTGCCTGTACACTGTCAGAATACTTCTTTTTTTTAATGCTAGTTGTCATTTAGTAGATAAAGAGAAGCAAACAGGAATTGTGTAGAAAAAAATAAATCAGAGAAAAGTTCAAAAGGGGAAATGCAGCAGGTGTTGCTCATCTTGACACTAGGAAAAACCAGAGCAAATTTGTTTAAGTTCTAAAATAAAATAATTCAATTATTCATTCAAAAAAGAGAATCTCACACTCTGAAACAAAGCAAAGCACTTAGGAGAGAACCACAGCCACCTCTCCATTATTCCTGTGTAGGTTTTCCACAGTGAGAATCATTTACAGCTAAGTGTGTCTCGTTTGCTGCCTCACCTTGATTACTCAGGTCCTTCTATCTCACCCTCCCACCATCCTTCACAAGGTGTGGCCTGAAAACATTTATAAATTATTTTGCATTAAAAAAGAAAACTTGAAAAGCAAACAATTCATTTTTGCTCATCCACTATTGCTTCATTAAGCATGAGGCTATTCAGTACCCTGGACAATGGAGACTTGGCTGTAGTTAAAAAGAAAGAAAACAAAAATTGCCAACAGGATCAACAAACCTGATTCATAAAATGGAAGGTGAACTAAACAACAATCAGACTTTGAAGAAAAGATCTCCAGATAAACAGATTATGTCAAGCAAGAAACCTTTCTACCATCATGAGGAACAAAAAAAAAAGACTATGTTAGAGTCAGCTGGAGTATGCATGTATGTGTTAATATTGTCAAAACCCACCTCGACCAATGTCACCTTCAAAGTGTCTAGATTTAATTAAAGAAAAGTCACCTTTTCATTACATAACTGATGAAAAATAGAATGAAAACTTAGCCATTGTCCCTCACAAAAATACAAAGTCCAAAGCTCTGTAGATATTAAAACCAAAACATTCGCCATCTGCTGCTTTCTAAGTTATATTTATATCTAGGACACACATCCTTTTCATCCTAAGCAACTCCACGAAACAGATGTATTTCCACTGAGGGAGATGTGGGTGCATTCATTTTGAACTCCATGTCTTAGTGGACAAGTCCAATCTTGTGGCAGTTTGATTTTTTTTTTAAAGTAATTTCTTATGTTAGCTCAAACTTAATGCTATCAGAAGTGCAAAGTATGACTGTTGATTTAGACTTACCCTGTCTCCTTCTCTACTTCCTGCTTTAGGGAGCAGACATGCTGCTGACATCGGTAGCAGAACCACTGGCAGCTTCCTCTCAGTGGTTTTGCTATGGCAAGGAGCAGAAGACCAGAGAATCTTCAAAAGATTTACCTGGAGGGACAGGGAGGAGCAAGCTACTGGCAGCTGGGGGGGAAAAGGGAGTGCAAGCTAACGCAGGCGAGGTTGGGGAAGAACGTACTAGAGTTTAATATTCCATCAAGATCAGTGAAAAGATTTCTGATACTGCATTAGGTCATTATGAAGGTAGGGTCTTGTAATACTGACTTGTCTCTGGTATATACGGTCATCTGCACTGTGAGATTTTTCTGGATGTGACTTTTGGGCTTTTGGTATTGGTATTAATATCATGGGATCTTTGCATTCAGACTGGAAGAGAATTATTCCTGGTATCTACCCAATCTCAGGAGAAACCATAATTACAAGAAAGACATGTGTACAGCTTCTCTCTCATTTTCATTTCTCCTTTGGCACATCTACACACATGCGCTCACACACACACACACTCACACACCTGGGGAGAAGTGAGTTGTAAAGACATAGGGAGGGGACAGAATATGAGCTCAAAGGAGGGGACAGAATACACGTTACATGAAGGTTTTTTCCATGTAGTTGAAGTTGCTAGTTCATGTTTGCATCCCTTATAGTATGGAAAGGAAAAAACATGAGAATGAACAAAAATAACAACAATAAGACAACTAAAAATGATAATATTTATTGACTGTCTCCTGCTTATCAAGTACATAGGTGCTTTTTCTATGATGCTTTATTTACCCTACAGAAACTTTATGCCTAAACATCATTATCCACATTTTACTGGTGAGAAAATAAATTCAAAGTCACAAATTAACACAGTTAACATGTGGCAGAGCTAGAAATTGATCACAGATTAAGCTGCCCCCAAAGTCTTTATTTTGGCATTATGAGATCCAGACTTCTAAACATTATGTTAACTACTCAGATATGAGCTGCAACTAAAGAGAAATCTGATATATTATTATAATCTGGTCAGAGAAAGGCAAAAGTTAGGACTACAAAATTTTAAACACTTTGCTTCAGTGAGGTTAATATCAAATCATATCCTAACTCACATTTTTCATTTATATTTCTAGTTAAATTCTGGGATTTTATAACCTGTGTCTCAAGCAGTTAATACAATCTAAACTTGTTAGCATTGTCATCATAATAAGCACTTATCATTACATTCTTTTAAATGTCAGCACACACCAAGTTTCAACAGTTTAGAATTTAATCTATGAAAGTATCCCAAATATACCTTAAATTTGTAGCAGCTTCCTGAAGGCTAAATGTAAAAATCTATGAGAGATAGCAGAATCCATGTATTGTACATGGATTTTATTTTTACTTAGTAAAATACATAATGATGACATAGTATCAAGTCAGGAAGTATTTTCTTGGAATTTATTGAAGTTTTTTTCATCATTACTAAAGCACCACCAAGTAGCTGTGGTGCAAGACTTTTGACATACCTTCCATGGTGTTGGTCAAAATACTGGCCATACTCATTGCTCTTTGCCTTGATGTAGGATCTTCCAACAAATCCATGGAAACATGATAAGAACTGGATCGTCTCTTTCTTATTTCTGTTTCAGTAGTGGTACCCTAAAAATAAAAGTTCAGATGAAGTAACCAGTATTCTTGAGGGCAGCATAACCCAAAGCATTCCTATAACAGGTGTTACTTAACTAGATATTGACCATGCTTTCTCGGATGTAAATGGCTTGTTAGGATAGTGCTAGAACTAGGCTGATAGTAGTGGGGTTTATGCCCGTAATCCCGGCACAAGACCAAGACAGGATGACTGCTTGAGGCCAGCAGCTCGAGACCAGACTGGGCAACATAGTGAGACCCTGTCTTTACAAAAAATAATTAAAAAAAATTAGCCAGGCATGGTGTTGTGTATCTATACTCCCAGCTACTAGGGAGAAAGACTGAGGTGGGAAGGTCACTTGAGCCCAGGAGTTTGAGGTTACAGTGAGCTATGATCAGGCCACTGCACTCCAGCCTGGGCAACAGAGTAAGACCCTGTCTCTTTTAAAAAAAAGAAATGAAATGAAATAATGAAATGAAATGAAAAGAAAGAAAGTTATTGCTGGAATTATCATTCTTGGGGAGTGTTTCAAAGTCCATCAATATCTCACTTTGGGGGGATGCCTGGGTTTTCTATTCTTCCATCCTAGAGCTTTGGGTTGGAGGGACCATGTCTACTCTTGGATAATCTTTTAGCATTTCAACCAATCCTCTAGGTCTTCAGAATGAAACATATTGTTTCTTGATTTACTCTCAAGTTGAGTCATTAGATCTTTATAGACATATATATATATATTTATATGGTTTAAAATATAAAAAATATTTAAAATTTCCTTAATAGGCATCAGTAATAGTTCCCTTAAAATGTGAATTCCAGTTGTAAAATGGTTTAGTTCATTAGAGACAGATAACATTTCCCATCATCCCTAATAATAAAACTAAAATTTAGGATAAATATATAACTTTGTCTTACACTTACAAAACAACTTTATCCACAAAATGATCCACAACTGATATTGAAATTCTAAGGAGGTAACACTAATTTGTGGGAATTTGATTCTTATAATGATACAATGATTTGATACTCTCCAATTTTAAAATAACCTCACCAGGACTTCAACATAGGCAGAAATTTATTTCTACTTCAGGAGATGAAACAATGAAGTTAATTGTCACAGGAAAAAAGAGTAAAACTAAAGCATTTCACATGCAGATCTAACGATAAATAAGACGTAATTTTTAGCTCTCTAAGGATTTTTCCTATTTCTAAAAGGGCAATATGAGCACTGTTCATCTATTTTGATCTCATTGTGGTGGAGAACATTATTTTCTTCTTTAACCTGAAAGCTGTCAGTGCATACATATTCCAAATCAAAGTTTCCATGCAATTGATATGATTGTCACTAATGATAAGAATGTCACTAATGGTGATAAACATCCATGTATGTTTATCCATCCATTTAATGTAGCTTAAAGAGCTTGGCTAGGTAACTCTAAAATTAATTTTAAGGTAAAAGAGAAGTAAACTTAATGAGAAAAGAAATAGCCTATCTCTGAAAATAAAACTCTTCAAGTCAAAAGTGTGCCTCTCAGAGTTTAAAACATTTTTTTACCTTGTCAGAGGGAGCCAAAGTTTTAAGAAAAAAAATAGGGTCATTTAAAGGTCCTCTAGTCCCCTCTGCTCTATACAGAACCATTATGTACAACCCTAGATCTGTCTAATTTTTAATGATAGATTCCCAAACTGCTAATGATATTACTGAGGGAAGTCTTTCTTAAGTTAAATGGCCTCAGTTGAATGCATGTGTGAAGTATAGGAAATTGTGTGCTTTGGAGGTGTCATTTGCCCACAGCAAATATATTTTCTGTTCTCACTGCTCCTCTGCAGTCTCCTTTCTGTCTGCTCATCCTTACAACAGTGTAGTGTCCTTCCACAGAGCACCTGTCATAAGAGTGAAGCACAGAGACTGAGGAAGCAGGAAATACAGGGATCGCACTAGGCTCTGCTTCAAACTGATTTCAACTTTGCCTTTAGAGATTTAAACCCGTCCTCTCTAATAGGACAGGAGATTTAAGATAACTACTGGTAAATGCCAAATAGTTGCTGACAGACTGATATTCTCTTTGTATTTATGCAAAATAACTGTGGATTTGTTTTTGTTTGCCTAATTAACATGTTAATGTATCAACATCAGTGATGGACATACTCTACTGTGTGTAAGAGTCATGTGGATGCTTGCTAAGAAAGAAGATTCCTTAAGGGATTCACTCTGCGTAGGTCAAGGTAGGCCCAGGAATCTCTAATTTTAAGAGACATCCCAGGAGATTCTGATGTAAGCCATCTGAGAGTGAAGTATATTTTGGGAAACACTGGTTAAATAAGGGTTTGTTCCCTTAACCATCTCTTCTTTTCCATTTAAGAAGGTTAAAAATAATTCAATGAGAGGCAATATTTCAATATGGATAGAATATAGGTTCAGTAGCCATCATACCTGGAGTCAAATCTTAACTCTACCATGCACAGGCCTCAGTTTCCTCCTCTGTAAAATGGGGATAATATTAGAACTATCATAAAGGATTATTGTGAGGGTTACATGAATTAACATGTGAAGTGTTCTGGACAGTGTCTGGTACATAGTTAGCTATGTTCATTTTTTAAGAAAAGTTGACATTCCCTTTTCATTCTTCCTGGTTCCTTCACTAAACAATTCTACTCTGACCACAGGATACTTGGACATGTGTCTGGGAGAAAGGGGTGGGAACAGGCAATACAAAAAAGTGAAAATGAATGGCTATTTTTATAGTCCAAGGTAAGAAGTTCCTCTATTAGGTGACTGAAAAATAATTCCATATCATTTTAATGTAGGTTAAAGAGCTTGGTCAACTATAAAAAATGAAGTTATATATAAAAAATGATACAAAAGAGATGTTAATATGATTCAGAAAACTATAAAATATAATCAAATGACATTGCTAGAACATTTTTATACTAGCAAATGAAATTTTATTTAATACCAATGTTAAAATAATCTTATGTTTTATGAGATAAATGTCAATAATATATTCCTGTAAGTATCTAGTATTTAGTTGAAACCCTTTTTAA